>NC_066511.1:24261921-24304421 GCF_024679095.1 Eriocheir sinensis
CCGTAAGGCCCAGCAACAATGATCCTGAGTTATGGTGGACTCCTGCGTTTGTTCCTGCTGTGCGCCGCCAGAAAACTTCCATCCATGCGCATCCAGGAAATTGGATGTAGAATTAATGCATCGGGCGAATAAATAAATCAGTGTGCCGCGCGGGGGGCACTACATGAAAAATGCTTGATCCAAAAGGGGGCGGCCCTCGCGCCTATGTATTTATCAATCCCCCGAGAGAGGAGCGTCCCAGGGCCCCTACAGAGTACCGAGGAACATAACAAAGGGCTGCCCGGCGCCCCTTTCTCCTTCGCGCTAGACTTGACGCCTTTAACCAGCGGAGGAGGGAGAGGTCTGGGGCATTCGCAGTCAGCTGTAAGGGAAAAAGAAAGCACTAAACGGCATCCAATAAAGTCACTTAATACAAAAGACCTGAGACTCGGAAACATAAATCCCCATGCACTGAAATTTAACCCAAGCTTGTACCTCCGGGTTTATTATCTTAGCTACCTTTAGTTTGTTATATGTACGGTGAAAGTTTAAATATGTTCTATAGGCAGAATGTGGATTTCGGGTATAAAACAATAGTAGAAGAAAGATGTTATTTACTATTTCCAAGGCATTTTTATGATTCTTTATAATGACCTTGTGAACCCGCACATGCAGGGAGTGTGTGGAAATGACGCCATGAAACACACACACACACACACACACACACACACACACACACACACACGTTTTTATTTTTTCTCTCTCTCTCTACAAGGAAGAAAACAGAGAAAGTCAGAGATAAAGTACCAAATCCATCAACAATTTTCTTTTAACAAATGAAACAAGTTCAAACACTTCGTCGCTCAAGAGAAAACAACATGCAAATTTCGACGTCGCTTCTGGTTTTACTGGACGACTCAGAAAAAAAACGGTAAGCTGATGAAATCAATTAGCTAAAGTTACGCAAGCATTAGCATTGTAATTATCGTCGCTGCTGCGCCTTCGCCGAATGAAAACGGTCGTATAGTATCTTAGTTATAGTCATAAGAAACATGATCTTGAACTAAATGATCTTTCCGTGGAGGTATCGCGTCCTCGAGTGATTTTCATTAGGGATGTAGAAGCAAAATTAGTCCTTTCGTTTAAATCTACGTGAAATACGCGTCCGTTCGTAACATAAGAGCAATGACAGTCATGGGTAATGTATCTCTGCTCTCAGTGAATGTGTGAAGAATTAATGGTGGGTTATCGGAACGCCCTAAGCGCTTGGAAGGAGTAATAAAGGTGTGGTGGGGAAAGACAAAGTAGGTTGCCTCGCTGCTCATCTTCGGCTGGAAGGTTTATTTCACCCGTGAGGGAGGAGGGAGGGGAGCAAGTTATAATAATTACAACTTTGCCAAAGTTACCTTAGCGAGTCTTTTTCATGAAATTCAATCAACCTCTGAACAATGGACGAATCAATAGACGCATGTTTCAAGAATTAAACTTAGTCTATCGTTACTGCAACATTGGACTTGCAAACCTTAGTTAGCTGCATCATTTTAAGACTACTCCCGAAAATAGAATGAAGTGGTTGCCAGTATTCAACCGAGAAAACATAAAAACTCGTTTATGTGATAGCGTCGCAATGCATTAAAAAGAGTTTCATTAATGTCAATTCATCTCCATGTTAAAGAGAAGCTTTAGTACAGGAAAATCAAGGTCATTATACACCTGCCCAGCGGCTAAATCGCATTTGAGCCGCACGCAACTCTGTCACATCATACACACACACACACACACACACACACACACACACATATATATATATATATATATATATATATATATATATATATATATATATATATATATATATATATATATATATATACACATATATATTAAATATGCACATTTAGGCAGTATCACAAAAAGGTTTAGTACATATTATGTTTTACTGGATTTGTTAAAGAAACCATTAACCAAAGTAACACAATAAAACCACACAATATTGTAACCAGATAAAAAGATATGAACAACGTTGTTTATCCATAAATACATATTCCAGGAGAAAGTTAACAGACTCTTAAAACATTAAAGTAATTTTCAAACAATAATTACACTTTCCTTTTTTTCATACTTCACAATGAGTCCTGGGAAAAATGTTTAAGTCGACTTAATGAAGACTTTAATTTATAACGGAAGAGTGAAATAAGTTCTCCAGTACAGGTGAGCAGCGCTGAATCAGTTCTCGTTGTTGAGTTGCTCTTGACCGACGTGGGCATTAAACATTAGTTCGTCTGTGATTTTTTCTCAGTTAAATATCTGCCTGTCAGTATACCTGTCATTGTCTATTTGCCCCCCCCCCCCCTCTCTCTCTCTCTCTCTCTCTCTCTCTCTCTCTCTCTCTCTCTCTCTCTCTCTCTCTCTCTCTCTCTCTCTCTCTCTCTCTCTCTCTCTCTCCTTCACCCCCCTAACGGACTGAATACTCCTCGTGGACGGATGGGCAGGCATTCAGGCAGTGGACTCATGGAATCATTACTATGGACAGCCCGGCGACTTGTTTCAGAGCGTCGGGGCCGCGCCAGTGAATTCTGGCGGCTCAGCGCGTCTCGGTACTCATGAATGATATCGGACGCCCGCAGAGAAAAATGGACACAGGCAATCAATCATCAGCTGCCCGGCACGACGCCGTCACGGCGGGGTGCGAAGCAACTCAGAAATAAACGCTCATTTTCAGTAGTTCTTCAAGCAATTATGCATTTTTTTTCCTTTCCTGATTTTCTTCTCTTGCATTCTAAATAGACTCGTCCTGAAAGGTAGCGGAAAATATAAATAACGTTGCAGGCAAGATGAGTTTACAAAAATAGTAAGGAACGTTGTCGTGTATGGCGCAGGGAACGTACAGTCATTACCGCTTTGTCGTTTGTCAAAGCAGAAAAAAATAAAATAAAAACATCTTTCTTTATAGTGAAGAGTACCATAGTAAATCAGCAATAACTTCATTGATACAAAGTGAATAGATAATGTTTACTGCCAATAACACCGAATCATATTGAACGTTTCTCTCAACTTTAAAAGCGAGGATCAGTGATGTATTTGAGGACCATACCTACGCTGCCTACACGGTACAGTGTCTGTAGGCTCATGATAGCAAGCAGGGGAGAGACATGAACAATTTAACGAAACAAGTTTCAAAATATAATGTTCTTCGTACATTTCAGTTTTCTTTAGGGCAAGGCAACCGTCTCGGCTTCACTAGCTCATCGCATCACGCTAAGCACGCCTCGTCCTGTGCATACTGTTACGATCTGAACTTTATGATGAAACTTTTTAATTCACGGATAATATTTCTTTTCACAATTGAGTTCAACACACAGGATCAAAAAAAAAATCATTACCTCTGATAAATCGAGGCCGCAATGGATACCCACCCAATGTTTGAAGCTACGAAGTGACATTAAAACATTTTCCATTATGAGTACACTACATATTTTTTTTTAATTAATCAACACACAGGGCCATGAAAAAAAAAAAAAAAAACTCTTCGGGGAACAAAGTGTCGCAGGATGAGCAGGTTCCATGTAAGTTAAAAAAAAAACATGAACAATAAACATCAGTAAAGCAACAAGTCCAGCATTTCTATTTGTGCACCAGGATACTAAAACAATCCCCCGCCGCCACAAAACACTACTGGGACCGTGCCGGCGCATTGTTAGGAGAGACCGACAAGCTATGTGCGAGGCATATTTTGTTGTGACTTTCAAGAGTATTCTGTTAACCTATTCTCTTTCTCCCCTACCCTATTTGTCCTGTCTCTCTCTCTCTCTCTCTCTCTCTCTCTCTCTCTCTCTCTCCCCCTGCAGTCGGTCCAGAATGTGTTGTAGGGGCGTGTAGTCAGGGGTTGTGTTGTTGATGGAGATGCCCACTGTAGAGTCATTCACGGATTTACAGCGATGTGGGGCGTGTATCAGTGCATTGTTAATCATAATGAGGAAACAAAGAGTCCCCATGCACCCCATATGTGTGTGTGGGGGGAGTGGGGAGGGGGGGGACAGTAACCACTCCTAGTCAACGGAAAGAATCCAGCCTGAGCTAACAAGGTAAATGTAAGAACAATAATATCATCCAACAACACGAAGACGCACGCACCAACACCCACCCACCCAAATCATCCCCCCCCCTCTCACCCGTTCACTGAGATCCACAAGACGGGTGCGTGGGAGTACCTCTGCGTTGATAAGCCTGACACACCGCCAGCACAGCACGACCAAAGGCTACACAAAAGCACTCAGGCAGGAACAATAATCGTCCTCAAGTCAGTCAAGTCTCGCCTGCTGTGCCCTGTCGATGATAGTGCTTTTCTATATGTTTAAGTCTGTCTTTCTCTCTCGCATGGCTAAGAGAAGCATAGAAGACTCGCTCCATTTTCCTCCGTCAGTCTCATTTCTTATCGCATCTTTATCTTCTTCTCCCTCCAATCACTACTTCCTCTTCCTCCCTCGAACCTTCGACCCCTGCTTATATTGCTTCCTCCCTCGCCTCTCCCCCCCCACCCCCACCCGCCAGCCCTTCCTAGTTTTTCCGTTCCTGTCTCCCGCGACTCGTTGTTCCCTTCATCCATTTCCTCGTCCCTGACTTTCTTTCGTCTCTGGTTCCTCCTTTTCTTGCTCCCCTGACTCCTAGATTTCTCCATATATCCCTTACTAATAGCTTACTACTCCACTCTCCTCGCTTACTTCTTCTCTTGACCTTTGGCTCTCTGTCCATTTTTTTCTTTCCTCCGTTGTTTCCCCTCTATCCCGCTCTTTCTACCTCCACGACTTCTTCCCTCTTTTCTTTGAATTCTTACTCCGTCAATCAATTGTTAGTTCCTCTCCCTCCAGTTGCTGTTTTTTCTCTTTCTTGTTTCATCTCTAGTTTCTTCTTCCATTTCTTTTTTGGCTCCTTACATCCTCCATCTGTTTCTATGGCAATCGCTCGCTATCCTCCCTCGTTTCTTTCCTCCCTCTGTTTGTTTTCCTCTGCCTCTTTCCCCCTTCCAGTCTATTCTCATTCGTTTTTTGGTTTCTCCTTTCTCCTCTCTTTTGGCTCATCAACCCCTTCATTCATACATTCCTCCCTCCCTCCCTCGTTCCTCTGTTCTCTTTTGTTTCCTCCTTTCCCATCTCCTCCCTCCGTTATTTGGTTTCTCCTCTCCTCTCTCTTTTGACTCCTCTATCCCCTCAATCTATGCATACTTTCCCTCCTCCCTCACTCGTTGCTCTACTCTCCTCCGTTTTCTCCTTTCCTGGCTCTTCCCTCCGATTTTTAGTTTCTCCTTTCCCCTTTCTTCTGACTCCTTTCTCCTTTCATCCATACTCTCCCTCCTCCCTCACTCGCTGCTCTGGTCTCCTTCGTTTTCTCCTATCCTGGCTCCTCCCTCCGTTGCTCCCTTCCGCACGCACTCCACGCCTCCTCATTCCACTAGATGGCTCTCGTCGCTGCCCTCACCGGCTCACCAACAGCTAAACTTACTCCTCGACTCTCCTCTCTGTTTACTCCAGAGATGAACCTTCCTCCCCTCCCTCCTCCGCTCCGCCCCGCCACAAATCTCTCAAAAAAGAGTCCCCCAACGATCAGCTAAGTCAAGTATTTCAAAATGTTAGGAATTTTACGAACGGTGGTTTTTCCCGCCTCGATAACGGCGCTGTGTTTTACGTTACGTTTCGCGTCAGTTATTATCAGTTTTTTTTATTGGTACTATTTTTTTTTAAGTGGACTCTACTAAGAAATGAAAGATTTTTTTGCACTTTTATTTCATTCACTATGCAAATTATTGTTATTATCTTTTGTGGCTGCTTTGTACAGGTTATACAGTATTTATGTAGCTCATGGTTACTTCACTGACTGACATATATATTTCCCATGTTATATAAGTAGCCTCTGCATGCATTTATTTTCGTACACTCATAGAAGGGAATCAACAGTGGGCTTTTTTTTTTTTTCATTATTGTTTTTGTTTTACGCCCTTGCACTGTCCCCTCTGCTGTAAAAAAGAAAAAAAAGAAAAAAGGGCATCAAATAGGGGAGGACAACAACGGGTAGCGTCGACGATGCCAACAACGGCTGAACCAACAACACGACTCGCTATGGCAACGGTGATGAAACACTAATAATTGATAACCACAGGAGCCAATTGATGATAAAATTTGTAGTAGTAAAAAAAATACTATTATCATCATTATCATTATTATCACCATCATCATTATTACTACTGCTGCAGCTATCACCACCACCACCACCACCACCACTAAGACTGAAAAACAACCCACACATATAATACGATATAATACCACAAACCTTCATCATCTTACTCCCTCCCCTTCGCCCGCTCCTTCTTTTCTTCCTCCTCATCATGTTCCCTCCCCTAACCCCCATCAACCCGCACCCACGCACCCCAGCTTATGCTTCTACTGACGTCCGTTCGCTTTCCCTTTTCCCTTCCCAGTTAAGGCGTATTGGTAAGACAAAGAGACGGACAGGGGTGACGGTAGACAGGCTTGGATGAGGGACAGCGTGGGACGGGGTAAGAGGTGGGCGAGAGACGGCAAGTGACAGTCCAGCGGAGCGCTCAGACACGGGCAAGACGGCTTACTAGCTTTAGGAGACAGGGAGAGAACCCGCTGGGGGGATAAATGTCCGGCTATGTTGTCTCGTCTGAGTCTCGTAATGATTTATTTAATGAGCCTTCGCCGCGGAATTTCCATTATATCCCTTAGTTTAGAATTATTGCCTCGCTTATACACGTTAATGCAGCCCAGTAGTACGCCCTTACCCTACCCCCCTTTCTCTCTCTCTCTCTCTCTCTCTCTCTCTCTCTCTCTCTCTCTCTCTCTCTCTCTCTCTCTCTCTCTCTCTCTCTCTCTCTCGTCTCATGGGGTTCTCTCAACTATCCACCTCTCGCTTTTATCCTCTACTGTTCTTCTCACTTATTTTTAAAGCCTTTTATTACGATCTCTTTCTCTCTCTTACTTCTCTTTTTGTTTCCACTCCGTTATTCCTTCTTTTGCTTCAGTTTTAAGCTTCCTAGTGAGATTTTTATGGTCTATATCGCTTTATCTAGTTTTCTTTATCTATCTCTTTAGTTCTTGCATCTTTCCTAAACTTTTTCTATATATTCTCCTTACCTTCTCTCTTTCCACCCTATCATCATTCCACTTATCCTCCTAAGCTCCTTAACGTGCTCTCTCTCTCTCTCTCTCTCTCTCTCTCTCTCTCTCTCTCTCTCTCTCTCTCTCTCTCTCTCTCTCTCTCTCTCTCTCTCTCTCTCTCTCTCTCTCCCTACCTCTCTCATAATTCACAACTCAAATAACACCGCGCATCCCAACTTCTAATGGCCAACTTTAATTCCCCGGCGACCCACTCACAAACAACGACCTGAAAATTGTGAGGCTTGACTTCGACAAGCTCACCTCCATCGTCTTTCTCGACCAATTGCCAAATGGAGACGCGGCTTAGACAAACATCGGACCCCTCCCTCCCCTCCCGAACTGTGGAAATGGGGAGAGGGAGAGAGAGAGAGTGAGGAGGATACTTTAAAATGACCCCATCTGAAGAGAGAGAGAGAGAGAGAGAGAGAGAGAGAGAGAGAGAGAGAGAGAGAGTATATACCTTAATTACTCCTTGATTGATCCAAACTTCTGTTACTACCTAGTTATGATTTACTTTCTTTAGTCATGTGAGGATCAGTTATTTTTTCATTTCCAAGGTTCTAATGTTCAGTACGAAGCCCCTCCTTCCCCTGGGGCGTTGGTTTAGTGGAGCAGATCCATCGGTGGAGACAAGAATCAAGCCCCTGTTTCTAATCAAGTTAGTATTCTGTTTTAATGTTTATATACAGAACAAAACCTTTCGTTAATTTTTCCTGATCAAATATTGGCTTTTTCCTTGCTCAAATTACCGACTTGAAAACTTAAAATTCTATAACTTCGCTCTAGGTCCTGCTCTACATATATTGTGTTTGTGATAATCTTTAAAAAAATCTAGCGTCTGAAAGCCCGGAGTGGAAGGCATTTGGCGGACTCTTTAGGCGGCGTGTGAGCACCAGGCAGCAGCACCAGGAAAAAAAGAAAACAATTACTGAGGAGCTGTTCACTCTTACTGCGGTCTGTGGCTGCCTTGAGGTGCACGCACGACTTGCTCCCACGCGTAGCCATTCCCCCGAAGTGTGCTGCCTTCACAGGGGCGGCGCAGGAAGGAAAATATCCGCTTTAGTTTAGGTTGAGACCTGTTGAACGGCGCCCGAACATCCACCGATAACTGGCCAGTGGTACTTGTGTGGCCTATTGCGTTCCTGAAGCCCTTGCTCGCCCGCCCTCAGGCCCGCCCCTCCTATACTAGCCTTTAATGCCCTCAGGATTACCTCGTAAAAAAAGTTTATATGGAACTCTGGAGCTTAGTTTTTTTTTCTTCCTTCGTGGGACGGTGCTTCTGGGGGGCTCTTACCGCCTGGCGAGCGCGAAGGTTACAGTTCGGGAGTTTATACAGCGTGTGGCGGTGCTGCGCGGCGGTGTTTGTTTTTACGCGATAATTGTGCCGCGGGAACAACTACCTACAAGTGTTCGCTTTCCTTTGTACACACACACACACACACACACACACACACACGAGGTGAAAGTGATTCCCAGCTTACTATTGTGTGTGTGTGTGTGTGTGTGTGTGTGTGTTCATGCCACGCACTGTATTGCAGGATAATGGGCAGTATTACAAGTCAAATCCGAGAAGTTTCGGGTACCTACAAAGGTTGGTCTAGGGGCCGTATTACAAGTCCAATCCGAGAAGTCCCTATATACAGAGTCGGGATGAATAACTCTGTAGGGACCCGAAACTTCTCGGACTCGACTTGTAATACGGCCCATGACTCACAAAGTAGAAACTGTTTCCTTCAAGAGCAAGGCAAAATGTCTGAGTATTATTTTTCTTTATATGAATTCCTGCAGTCATGATTCCCAATACAATACTAGAAACTGTGTGGTGGTCAGTGCAAGGAATCCGCGCCTCGACGCTGCATGCACGTGCAAGGAAATTCAGTCACCTCGCCGCTTCATGCTTTTTGTAACACGGGAGCCAGGCTTGACAACACTAAGGCGACACGAATAGTATTGAAGTATCATTGCACTCCCAGGTGCATACATCCTTAATGCTATATCCTCAATGGTGGGAATACCTGGACGATACGCGGCTGTTTACGAGAAGGAACGAAATCTTTGTGTATAAAAGCATTTCTTTACCGCAAAGGAGCCAGCCAAGGGAAATTCAAAGCTATGTAAAATAAAACGAAACTTGCTGTTTCACAGAAAGAAGAAAGACTAGGATGCCGATAGAAAACACGGTTTCAGAGGTCCCATGACACTCTCCGCATTACGATGACACTACTGGTACAATTTTAAGCAGCAGGTGACCTTTTTTTTTGCTGAACCGACTCAACGTGGGACGAGACGAGAGTCTGTAAACAAACTTTAGAGACAACTATCAAAATACGAGAATGACGTCCATTATTCAACTCTTCATTTTTACTTCTCATGTTTTGTTGTGTGTGTGTATGTGTCTGTCTGTTTGTCTGTCTGTCTGTGTTTGTCTGCCTGTTTGACTCTCTCTTCTCCCGCGCACAAGGACACACACACACACACACACACACACACACACACACACACACACACACACACGTGGCGCAACTGGTTAGAGCGCTGCGCTGCCAGGCTTCACAGCCAGACAGGGGGGCGGTTCGAGCCCGCTCAGGCCAGATTCTTTCCGTTGACTAGGAGTGGTTACTGTACCCCCTTGAGCAGGGGGGATGGGGTGTGTGGTGTGTGAGGTCCTGGCAGTACCCAGAGATCGACTATAAAAGAGCATTTGCTCATGTCGGGAGGGTACCTGCTGGCGATTACGAGTCCAACACGTGATCAGGCCGTGGTGAATCACACACACACACACACACACACACACACACACACACACACACGGGGTTGGGGCTGCCTGATGTTCTATGTAACACTCATTCATTACTCAGCAGCGACATTTCAACCAAAGTGACCCTCTTGATTTTTAGCCACCCAAAACACAGACAAGTTTGTTTTTATGTCTGTTTGTGAGAACTTCTCTGTCTATGTATCTCTGTCTGTCTGTCGATCGCTGTTTGTCTGTCTGTCTGTCTGTCTGACAATGGCTCTGCTCCCGCAAAATGTGTTCAGTTGGAGTGTTCGAAATAGAGACATATCAGCGCCGTCTCAAGAATTTAATCGATCGATCAGTGATGATATAATTCTGATTAAAACTTGCCGTATAAATGACCTACGGAAATCTCTCTCTCTCTCTCTCTCTCTCTCTCTCTCTCTCTCTCTCAAGTAAACTGTATATTTTTGACTTATGAGGTACGGACAACTTCATCTCCCACATTTTCTCCATTACTCACTCAAAGTTCATTATTATGGGAGTTCCAAACGTTGTCAACCACACTTTTTCTATCTAACAGCTCTTTGTCAGAATTGGAGGACCTGTCTGTATCATTTCTCCGTCCTTAATATCAGGCTATGCGACTTTTGTACCGCACCTTCGTCTGTTCCATATTATCCGGCAGAGGCAGAGTTATCAGGAAACTCAAGAAATATATTAACCGAGGATTCTGCAATACGCTTGTTTTATGGAGCTCAGCAGAGTGGTCCTCCGCACGCACATAATTTCACTTTTAGTCCAGGAGCGACATCCATTTGGCTAATAAAAATTTTGCTGACTGTGTGTCTATAGCGCTGACTAACTATCTGTCGGTCTATCTATCTTACTGGCTGGCTGTCCGACTGTTCATGTTCCTTTTCATTTGCCCGAGTGTTGCCGTAACTCTTTCTGAATTGGTGTAGGAGGGATACTTCAGCATAAGTTACTCATTATTACAGTACAATCTCTATTCCAGCCATTTGTTTTCCTGTATTCTTTATAAAGGATCCGTGCATTTTTTTGTGCTACTAGGTTTCCAAACATCAGACAGCAACCAACCTTCATTATTCTAATTATATGATCGCCTCACTAGGATGAAAAGTTTACGACGAAAATATTAGACAAATCGGTAAAGAAGTAACATTAATGGTCGAAACGGCAATTATATATGAAAGCAACAGCTCATCTTGTAATGCCGGTGTAGTGACTGGAGTGTCTTCCATTACCTTCAGGTACTGTTAAGGATGCATTAACGGGATAAATAAAATGGAGGAGAGAAAGTCTTTAAAGAATATTTATCAAATCATATTTAATTCATATTTAATTCGTCTCATCATGATCACAAATGGTGACAAAACATATAATGATCGTGATGGTGATAACGATGATAATGGCAAATGATGATGGTGATGGTGATGAGCAGAAGGGGAATGGGCAGGAGGAGGAGGAAGAGGAGGAGGAGGAGAAGGAGGTGAATGGAGAAGGATGAGAGTGCCAGATGATGATGTGCCAATATCAAACATTGAACCATTCAGATCTCTCCTCTCGTTTATTATTTATTTCACTGTGTGCTCAGTGGAAAATGATCTGTGTTCATATCACCTTATTCTCCCCGCCCCCCATCTCTCTCTCTCTCTCTCTCTCCTTCCGTTTACCTTGACCTTTCAGTGTTTTGAGTCCCTTTTTTTCTGAGAAACGATTATCGACCATAAGGCGACTTTTTTTGTGTGCCAGTCTGACCAGAACCAAGTGTCACTCAGGAGGGGGCCACGTCCTCTGTGTGTGTGTGTGTGTGTGTGTGTGTGTGTGTGTGTGTGTGTGTGTGTGTGTGTGTGTGTGTGTGTGTGTGTGTGTCCAATATTTGAAGAAAAAAACAATCGACTCCATGGGTGTAAAGTATACCAATATATATACGAGATTATACACTTTCTAGCCTCCTGATTTTCGTAAGTATTCATTAAATAGTGCATAGTTACCGCAGCTATACCTGTCTACATTCTTAGTATAAAGTTTTAAACGACGTATCAAGAGTAAAATGAGAAAAACGCAAACAATTAGTACTTCCTTTTAACGCGAACCTATGCTGTTTAGTTTTTAGTTCCCTGGACCGTACAAGGGCGTTGAGGGCACACCTACAGGAGGGGACCTGAGCCCTTAGTGGGACGCGGCCACATGAACATCAGGTAGAGTCAGACGGGCAAGACACCGCGAACGTGCACAACCTGCCCGCCACTGGATCAAGGGAAGGTGGAGCGAGAGGAGGCAGCGGGAAGGAAGGAAAAGGGGGAGGTGGTGCTGATGATGAGGGGAGGCTGCAGCGAGGATGTGGAGCCGCAACACACACACACACACACACACACACACACACACACACACACACACACACACACACACATCCTCTCTTCGTCCTTTATTGGAGCAGTCGTAAGGTTGTGAGGGTGGTTGAAGTACCGTTGAGGGCATCGCATCGTGTCCATCTTTAAGGGAGGGACACAAAGAAACAGGAAGGAAACGCAAGGGTATTAAATATCGATTAGCGAGTGATATCCGCGGGTGACAAAGAACTAGTGGACAACTTTAGCAGGTTACCGCTCAAGCATAAATTTTAAACACACTGCAAGTTGTGTATTACTGTGGGAATATATATGATACGGTCTCATATTTCACGAGAGAGTCACACGAAATATTTCTTTCCTTCGACTCTTTGTTTTTCATCTTTGGCCTTTACATGCTTTTCAGTAATTTTTGTATCTGCTTACTCATCCCCTACAGTTTAAGAACAGCACAATTACTCATCTCTCACCTCTAAAGTCTTTCAGTATTCTATGAGCGTGTGGCACCACACTGTCTAGCTAGAGAACAGGAGGAGTTTGGAGAAGAGACTAGAGGTGAAGCATTAATAAGGTAACATAAAACAACAAATACAGGGAGCTGGACATTAAAACAGCGATACAAGGAGCACAGAAGAAACTCGGGAAGAAAAAGTAACCGCGGAACTGAATAATGACAACAGCCGCAGCAGAGACTTACTAAGGCTGGTACTATAAAACACTTTCGCTTCTCACATCAGCTATTTCTAAAGGTCAAAGAGGGGGTCAATCAGGTTCTAATGAGTTTTTTTTAGGCTCAGGGTACAGAAGAAGGGTCAAACTACCACCAGGGTCATAAAAGTACTCCTGGAAATGCCCACAACTCCTTCGATAGCCTTGTCAAATATGGGTTCTTGGGCGGCGAAATGTCTTTTAATACGACCCTTAGTGCGGCTGAGGTGATACAAACAAAGGATGGCAAAAGAACGACTATACTTAGAGGCACCCAAGACGACGCACTGATGATCCCCACTACCGCCATTATGAAACACAAGCTTGTACTACAATGTCAACAAAAAAGAGTCAGTCACAAATACCATAGTTAAAAAAGCCCAAGACGACGCACAACTGATCACCACCGCTATTATGAAACACAAGCAACCATTGTAATATATAAAAAAAAATCAGAGTAACTAAATAAGAAACTGGAAAACTCTTAACTGCGTACAAAACACGAGTAGTATAAAGCGTGCTTCTCAGAAATACTTCAAATATCATGTAACTGGTATAAAGCACTCTGAAAAAAAAAAAAAGGATATATGCGTGACGAAAAGAAACTTGCATCATAAGAAACTACACATGATAAGTTAAGTAAAGTAGTTGCCGAAGACGATGAATCACTACGAGTGTCAAAAATAACTATAAATAATGTAGCAAAACGACATAAAAAGACACGAAGAGAGAGAGAGAAACAACGTGGCATTTCGATTTCACAAGAGCTGCGCTGCCATAAAGAAACCTTATATACGTTAATATATAAAAAGGTTAATGTGAATTATTAAGTAACCATCAGAAAAAAAAAAGATTCGCCAATAGACAGATGCCTCCCCTTTTTCCTCCCACTTTTTTTTTCTCCTACCATCCCTCCATGTTAATTCCTGCCATTTATTTTCTCTCTCTCTCTCTCTCTCTCTCTCTCTCTCTCTCTCTCTCTCTCTCTCTCTCTCTCTCTCTCTCTCTCTCTCTCTCTCTCTCTCTCTCTCTCTCTCTCTCTCTCTCTCTCTCCCCCCGTCAATCTCCATACCTGATTATTTTCATCTAACGCATCGGCGGGAAAAAAAAAAGTATTGTGGGGCGTGCTTAGGATACTCTCCAAAATACATTTACGAACTTTCAATTTTGTGCTTCATTGGGAACAGCCTGAGCGCGTGGCACGGTGAAGAATGGCTCCATCAGGCAGGCTAAACACTGACTGAGCCTGTGGTGATGGGTGGTGGTGGTAGTGGTGGTGGTGGTGGTGGTGGTGATGGTACGGACTGAGATTGAGAGTGAGTGGTAGGGATTGAGGGATTGAGTTCTGCTGCTGATTGTGGATGGTGGTAGTGAGTGGTGATAGTGAAGAATGGTGGTGATGAGACGAGGAATAGGGGGTGGTGGTGGTGGTGAACCGTTGCGATGGTGATGATGAGGTTGCGGTCTTATACACAATCCCTATCATCGCTCTCACCACCACCACCACCACCAGCACCGCCAGCAACAACACCACCACTCCGGCCATCATTATCATCAACCTCATTTCGCGTTCTAAATAGAGTTCGGCGTCCAGTTTCAAGATCAAAGAAAATTACGTTTACCAGCGAAACAGATCATCCATTGAAATGAGAAAAACATTCATTTATGTACAAATTATTCGAAGTTTCATTCCACACACGCATGTTTAGTCCACTGGCGATTCCCTGGGACAGCACGGCGACCACTTTATACGCTTCATCCACCTTATTT
The DNA here is from genome assembly GCF_024679095.1 of Eriocheir sinensis. Taxonomy (NCBI): domain Eukaryota; kingdom Metazoa; phylum Arthropoda; class Malacostraca; order Decapoda; family Varunidae; genus Eriocheir; species Eriocheir sinensis. Next base: position 24,276,666 of record NC_066511.1, read on the forward strand.
TGGACTAGAGAAAGATAAAGCATTAGCGAGAGTTCCTGGCATTGAGAACGACCGCGACTCCCTCTATCGTATAAGAGCACACTGCATCCTACTCGTGTTTTGTGCGCAGTGAGAGTTTTCGTGTTTCTTATTAGGTTCGTGTGAGTTTTTTGGGGGGTGCGTTGTAGTGGTAGCTTGGGTTTCGTTATGGCTGTATTGGAGATTAGTGGTGCGTCGTTATCTTGGGTGGCTCTAGGTATGGTATTGATATATAATGAAGTGGTGGTGGTGGTGGTGGTGGTGAGTGTCTGTGGCGGTGGAATATGGTATAGTTGCAGATGTTTCCGTCTAGTCGTGGTGGTCGGCTACTTTGTTTTGTGTGCAGATAAATGTTTGTTGGTTCAGGTAAAGGGAAAATAATAAACGGGAATAGTTAAAAATGATACAAAATAAAGCGGTTGCAGAGGAAAAGCGAAATACATGAATGGAGACGGCAAACAGATTGATCGCAGAGAAAGATAGACGGACAGAGAGAGAGAGAGAGAGAGAGAGAGAGAGAGAGAGAGAATGAGTCCTTAGCGAATATAATAAATTGCAACGACCTTTTCTTTATACGAATGCTCCGAGCTACTGCTACTTTTCCTTACCTGAAACACCTGTGCATTTTAAGGCATTGCATCATTAAGACAGACGAGGAAAGAGGGTCAGTGGATTTACCTAGAGTGACCGTAGACAGACAGGTAGACATTAGGAGAAAGGAGAAATGGGCAGGGCGTTAGGGAGAGGATGAAAGGGAATGAGAAGGGGAGTGAAAGAACGAAAAGGGAAAAGAAGGGAAGGGAGCGAAAGGGTGGGAAGCAACAAAAGGGAGAGGAAAAAAGAAGGAAGGTGAAGAGCGAGGAAGGGAAGAGACGGGGAGGGAACAAACAAAAAGAGAAGGGAAAAAAAAGAACGGGAAGAGCGAGGAAGGGAATAGGCGGGAAGGATAGAAAAGGGGATGAAAAAGAGGGGAAATTAAGAGAAAAAAAGGAAAGGGAAGAGTAGAGAAAGGAATGAAAAGGAGGGGAACTGAAGGGAAAATAGGGATAGGGAAAGGGAAGTGAAGGGAAGGCAGTAGAAAGTGTGTCTAGGGAGAATAGAGGTTCGGAAGGTGAGGGAAAGAATTTTATTAAAGGTTTTCTTACTAAGTATTTTCTCTTTAAACGAACCCGCGCACACCTGAGCCCTGTCTGTGTGTGTGTGTGTGTGTGTGTGTGCGCGCGCGAGTACCTTGCAGTGATACATGTGCGTGTCGAGTGTAAATTATCCCCTGCGTGACTGTTATTGTGACCTTGTGTACACCAACATGACTGCATTACACACACACACACACACACACACACACACACACACACACACACACACACACACACACACACACACACACACACACACACACACACACACACACACACACACACACACACACACACACACACACACAGTTCCTATTACCTTTCTTCTCCCCTAGATGCAATTATACACGAGAAAGAGTTCCAGTAGATGTGTGATATTCGTGTGTGTGTGTGTGTGTGTGTGTGTGTGTGTGTGTGTGTGTGTGTGTGTGTGTGTGTGTGTGTTCAAAAGGAATTGTAACGAAGGGGACTGCGGTGTAATGTGACGTCTCTCTCTCTCTCTCTCTCTCTCTCTCTCTCTCTCTCTCTCTCTCTCTCTCTCTCTCTCTCTCTCTCTCTCTCTCTCTCTCTCTCTCTCTCTCTCTCTCTCTCTCTCTCTCTCTCTCTCTCTCTCTCTCTCTCTCTCTCTGTTATGTCTATCCACCAGCATATATTAAAACCGACTCCACTTTAAACATTCCAGAAGATTTTCACTTTATCAATCAACTGAAAATATTAATCTACGCTCTAAACTAATTATGCTATATAAAGGTGTAGGTAGGCAGCAGTATCGGCAGATTACTCATTAACCTGATCAAGTCATTAAAACCGGAAAATCGCAGATAAAAGTGATAGTAATCGATGTATTGTTATTTCATTATCATTTTGTGTTTGGGTGGTGATAAAAATACATATCGTCTTCCGTGACTATTTCGTATTCGTTGGCTCGAGGCGGGAGAAAAAAAAAGAGAAATATGCGGATGAATGTTACAAGAAGAGGATCATGGAGTGGCAGTATTTGTTTTATTACCCTGAGCTGTGCCATGATTTTTTCTGATTGTATTGTCATCTCTCTCTCTCTCTCTCTCTCTCTCTCTCTCTCTCTCTCTCTCTCTCTCTCTCTCTCTCTCTCTCTCTCTCTCTCTCTCTCTCTCTCTCTCTCTCTCTCTCTCTCTCTCTCTCTCTCTCCCCCCCCCACGTGTGTACAGGTAGCGGGTAATACGTGAGTTGCCGCATTGTATACCTTTGTGTCCTCGACCCTCTGCGGTAACTGCTTGACTACTGCAATACACACACCCGCACAAACAAACCCGTACGCACACACACACACACACACACACACACACACACACACACACACACACACACACACACACAAGGACACTAATTCCCCTTAACCCCTTCCCCTTACCCTCCACCTCCTCACAGCTCCCTTCTTCATCCTCTCTCTCTTCCCCACCTTCCTTCCTTCCCTTCTACAGAACATGACCCCCTCCCTCCTGTCCCTCTACTTCCCTCCCACCCTTTGCTCTTCCCTAACATGACCCCCTCCCTCCAGTCCCTCTACTTCCCTCCCACCCTTTGCTCTTCCCTAACATGACCCTCTCCCTCCAGTCCCTCTACTTCCCTCCCACCCTTTCCTCCTCCCTTCGCTCTCCCTCACCTTTCACTCCTGCTTACCTTCCCTCTCATCCTCTCTCCAAACCCTCCCCTTCTCTTTTCCTCTTCCCCTTCACAATTCCTTTACTTATTCCTTCTTCTCATTTCTTATTTTCTCGTCCTACTCCTCCTTCTCCCTTCCTTACCATTCCCATTCCTCCCTCCCTCCTTCCCCCCTTCCTCCTTTCCGCCCTTTAAATTCAGGAAGGGAAACAAAGAAATAGCTTCTAAGAAAATCGAGAGGAGCGCATTTCAGGCGAAGGTCTCGAAGAAATCGCATTTTTTTTTTAACTTTCCATCGGGTTCCAACGGTGAAGTGTGCATAATGATATATTGAAAATCCTGAATGTTAATCGAAGAGCAGATATTACGAAGCCAACTGAGATTGACGATGATAGCTCGATACCTAACGGAAAAAAATAAATAAATTAAATATGAACGGGAAAAAAAGTAGTACAGGAAATGAAAAGAAAAAAAAGAACAGGAAAAATGATCGCATGTTATCTGATTGTCTGACCTGCACCAGTTTATTTCAGGGGAGCTTCACGTGGTGGTGGTGGTGGTGGTGGTGGTGGTAATGGGGAGGGGAGGGGGGGGGGAGGGAAGGGAGGGTCTGGTGATATATATGTTCCCCGTAGTGCCTTTGTTGTTGTTGTTGTTGTTGTTCTTGGTGGTGATGGTGGTTGGGGTATTCGTGTGGTTGCTGTTGTTGTTGTTTTTGTTTTGGTGTTGGTGAAGGTTCCTGTTACTGTTCCTATTGTGGCTGTTTTTTACTGTTGTTGTTGGTAGTGGTTGTGGTAACGGCGTTCTTGTTGTTGTTGTTTATATTATTGTTGGTGTTGTTGTTGTGGATGTTCTCGTGTTCTCATTGCTTCTCTCTCTCTCTCTCTCTCTCTCTCTCTCTCTCTCTCTCTCTCTCTCTCTCTCTCTCTCTCTCTCTCTCTCTCTCTCTCTCTCTCTCTCTCTCTCTCTCTCTCTCTCTCTCTCTCTCTCTCTCTTCCTCCGATCCTCTTTCACTTCTTTTCACTTTATCTTTTCTCCCTTTGTATATATTTTCCTATTCCATTCCTTCTCTTCCATTTCTCCGTTCTCTCGTATTCTCTCCCTTTGGATTATTTTCCTTCCTTCCTTTCATATTCCTTAGTTTTCTCTTCTTGACTAATACTGATCTCCCCTTCCTTCATTCATTTTTTCTTCGCTGTTCACGAGTTCGGTTTCCTTTACCATGTGCTACCTAAGACATGACGCAGAGATATTTCTTATGATCACGACCTTGAGAAGAAACAGGCAGACAGACAGATAGATAGATAGATAGATGGATAGATAGATAGAAAGAGAGAGAGAGAGAGAATTATTAACGTTTCCCAACTCTTCAATCTACGACAATTTAACGCTTTCCTTCCGTTCGCTCCCCCATATTGAAGCTTCTTCCACATAAGCGAGCGACCTTCACGTGAGAATGAGAGAGAAAATGAAAGATGCAAAAGAAATCGTCACCTCGGGGACTATAAACTAGAAGGAGAGGGGAGGGGGAGGAGGGAGAAGGGAGGTGGGGAAGAAGGGGGGAGGGAGGCATAGCTCACAGTGGGTGACAGGAGCTTCCCCGTTCCTGAACACTCTATCTCTTTCTCACTCGGTGTCATCATCAAAAAAGATTAAATTATACGGTGCCAGCTCATGAATCTCTTACTCCTGTAATTTGGTGGGTCGTATCATCACGAACTGTATCGATTATTGCTAATGTCAGAGTGAAATGCAATGGTGCAGCGATCACTCGCCCGTTTTAAGGAAGAGAGGTTGGACGAAAAAACGTGTGCATTAATTGGATTTCAAACTCAATGGGGAGGAGAGACTGCAAGGACTCACTTCACTGGCTGTTTGACATTTATAGGTCATGCCAAAGGTGGGTTGATGCACACACACACACACACACACACACACACACACACACACACACACAAGCACACAGACACACACACACGCCAGAAAACACGGACGTAAATTTGCTTAGCGAGTATTACTGACTTGCGCATTAATTAACGGAAAGAAGGTAAACAAAAAGGTAAATGAAGACAGCAAGGCGGAAGAAAGCAGTGCCGGATCTTCCATTACCGTCTGTTCGTGTGTGAAGATTCAGAGGAAGTGTGAAGGCGTGGAGCGGGATGGGGGATTTTCTTATTCCTTTTGGCAGCGTTGATTACTGGTAACGCTTGCTTCTTAATCTTTCTTTATACTCAGAAAGGTGTGACGCGCCTCGTGCTGTACTGGATTAAATTATTTCTCTCTCTCTCTCTCTCTCTCTCTCTCTCTCTCTCTCTCTCTCTCTCTCTCTCTCTCTCTCTCTCTCTCTCTCTCTCTCTCTCTCTCTCTCTCTCTCTCTCTCTCTCTCTCTCTTATGTGAGCACTCAAAGCTTTATATTATTCACCGTCAACTCACCCTTGACCCACAAACTCATTTACTGACTCATTCGCCTACCCGACTACCTACACACACACACACACACACACACACACACACACACACACACACACACACACACACACACACACACACACACACACACACACACACATTATCGCCACCTTCCGCTAATCCTGCCCCTTCCAAGATCACACCAACACACACAAAGGCACGTAAGCGGGTAACAAGGCGCCCGTGAACATATAATCCCATCATGACACAGGGCGTACGAGGTGTGAGGAGAACGGTGACTCTATACTCCTAACTTCCCTCCTTCCCCTCTCCCTCCTTCCCCTCTCCCTCATTCCCCCTCTAGCTCTGGGCCGCACTCTCCCTTTCATCCCCCCCCCATCCAATGCCCCGTTACTCCTTCCACTGTAAATCACGTCCCGTCGTTTCTACGGAACACCGCACGTTACTACTGCATTTACAGAGCGTGTGAGGTCCGCGGATCGATACCAAAACGAGACCTGCTCAGAACTTCTTCCCTAATAGTGCACTTCCTCACCCCTCGAGTATATCATTATCATGGCTCCTATCAACAACGCGTTAGTTTGTGTTAATTTGCTGGGTTTGTTTGTTTGTTTGTGTTCCCTGCACTGCCGTTCTGCGGGGATCCTCTATTCATTCAATTCGCTAGACTTTGTGTCTCTCTCTGTCTGGTGCATGGCTGATTTGTCTGTCTGTCTGGACGTGTCTCTTTCCTTATATGTCTTTATGTGTGTGTGTGTGTGTGTGTGTGTGTGTGTGTGTGTGTGTGTGTGTGTGTGTGTGTGTGTGTGTGTGTGTGTGTGTGTGTGTGTGTGTGTGTGTGTGTGTGTGTGTGTGTGTGTGTGTGTGTGTGTGTGTGTCTCGCTGTCTATCTCTCTGACTGTCTGTTTTTCAGGTTCATTTGTATGTTTCATTCTCTGGACGTTTATCTGTGTAAGTTATGTGTCTGTCTGTCTGCATGTTTACTTATACGTTTATCAGTCTCTCTCTCTCTCTCTCTCTCTCTCTCTCTCTCTCTCTCTCTCTCTCTCTCTCTCTCTCTCTCTCTCTCTCTCTCTCTCTCTCTCTCTCTCTCTCTCTCTCTCTCTGCGGTGGTGTGAGTTAGGTGTCACTAGCGTGTGTGTTCGTGGCGCGTGAGGAGCCGAGGTGAGGGGAAAGCCCTACACTTGACGCTTTGTGGGAGATGAATTCACAAGACTCCCGAATTATGATGAAATATGACACGATGTACAAACACGATAAAATGGGTCTGGGAGGGGAAGGTGTGAAATATTAGAATGTTCTGTACAAAGGAACATGGAGGAGAAAAAAAGTAGCCATTTGGTTCCGGTAAATACTTAGTTCGGTTTATGTTCTTTTGTGTTTTGTGTTCGGTGTGCACTTCCGCTTTTCATGGGTATTTCTGGACAAAGGCGATTCTTTTTTTTATATTTCTTTATACTATTATTCATTTGTTGTCATCTCGATTTGTTTTCTCGTTTCCTAATTCCCTCGTCGAAGCTTGTAACTGCAACACATGTATCATCTTTGTTCATCCTTTCGCCTGTAAACGTGCACCAGATATGAAAACAATGATGATGAAGATGAAAATAGTAATTATAATGATGCTACAAAAATTGAAAAAATAATAATGGTAATAATAATTTGTCAACGAGAATCATGATAATAATAATAATAATAATAATAATAATAATAATAATAATAATAATAATAATAATAATAATAATAATAATAATAATAATAATAATAATAATAATAATAATAATAACAACAACAACAACAACAACAATAGTAATATAGATATTTTCAGCCAAAAAAGTTCTCTCTCTCTCTCTCTCTCTCTCTCTCTCTCTCTCTCTCTCTCTCTCTCTCTCTCTCTCTCTCTCTCTCTCTCTCTCTCTCTCTCTCTCTCTCTCTCTCTCTCTCTCTCTCTCGTTCAGCACTCGCTTAGCACCGACTCACGTACTCACACTTTCAATAACGCTAAAATATCCCAGTACTTGGCAAGCCTTTTCCCCTCTCTCAGAACTCTAGCAGCAAATAAATAAAAAAATGTGTAGAAAAATATATAGGCGCTTGAATAAAAAAAAAAAAAGTTATTGATTGCCGTCAGTGCATCAGTGTTTGAGTGGAGCAATTCATGGATCACTTCCAGAGAAAAAGTGTAAAAAAAAAGGAGTAAAAAAAAAAAAGAGCATTCACTGCGATATCGAGGTAAGGTTCAAAAAAAAAAAAAAGGTGGTGGCGATGGTACTTGCGGTGATGGTGGTTGTGGTTGTGGTGGTGGCTGGTGTGAGGTGGTTATTTTGGTGATGATGGTGGTTGGGTGGTAATGGTGGTGGTAGTGATGGTTTCTGGTGATAGTGCTGTTGGGTGTTGATATTGGTGTTGCTGGTGGTTGTGGTGGTGGTGGTTGGTGTGAGGTGGTTATTTGGGTGATGATGGTGGTTGGGTGGTGATGGTGGTGGTAGTGATGGTTTCTGGTGATAGTGGTGTTGGGTGTTGATGTTGGTGTTGCTGGTGGTTGTGGTTGTGGTGGTGGTGGATTGGAAAGGGGGAAATTCACATTGGATTGCAGAACTGAAGTGAGGTGACGTGACGGGGAGTGAAGTGATGTTCTGAATGGTCTCCCCTTCCCTTCCTTTTCCCTTCGCTTCCTTCAGCTTCTCCCCCCCACCCCCCCTCCATCCCTTCCTCAAAACGCCCTTCAACCTGTCACTGTCCCTTCTTCTCCCTCTGTGTTCTCACCATGCCAACTGTGATTCCATACTGGGAGGGGTGGAGAGGGCAAGTGGAGGAAGAAAACATTGGAGAGAGAGCTAGAGCTAGAGCGAGAGCGAGAGCGAGAGAGAGAGAGAGAGAGAGAGAGAGAGAGAGAGAGAGAGAGAGATTGATGAATAAGAGGGAAAGTTACGAAACCAACAAAGGCAGGAGCGGGCGGCCACGACGATGGGACGCAGCCCTCATTATCTCGACGAGGCGGGACACGCGAGGAGAAGAAAGACGACGCACAGAAAGATGAAGACTGACTGTAAGGGGGACGGAGAAGGCGGCGAAGGAGATGGACAGATAAACGGAAATAAGAAAAAAACAGGTGAATGAGACCCGCACTAAGCAACCAAAACAACTGATAGAAGGAATGGACGAGAAGAAGCTAAGAACATACGCATGAGAGGGTAGAAAGGAGTAAGAGAGAAAGAGTGAATGAAGTGGAGAGACGAGAGATATAAGAGAGAAAGAAAGAGAGAGAGAGGAAGAGGTAAAGAACAGTTATGGAAACAGAGTGTATGAAAACCTCAGCCAAGTGACAGATAGAGAAACTCGCCGCATAAAAGCCTCGGAGGAAAACCCATAAAGGAAACAGTCTGAAAAAAAAGGCGAGTAAGGGACGAGACCGTATATTGGTCTGACCCTAGCAGCCTCGAGTAATGAAGGGTGTTGGATATTGCTGGCCAGAGTGGGGGAGACGTAACCAGGCCCTCCACCCTACCCCCTCTCCCTCTCTCTCCCCCCCCCCTCTCTCTCTCTCTCTCTCTCTCTCTCTCTCTCTCTCTCTCTCTCACTTCCCCACTATATACCTTCAGCGATTATGGTTTATGAAGTTTGTATCTATGTTTTGGTCTGTATTTCTCAACTTTTCTTCACACTGATCTGTCTCGTACGTGTTGTTATTTTCTTCGTTAGTTGTCTATAGTCTTCTCATTTGCGTCTTGCGTGTAGGATAAGAGTGCTGTGTGATACTTTGTAGGTACTCGTCCTCTTATCCCTCTTATTCCCTACCTCCGTTTTCATTCTTTTCCCACGTGTTATTATTGCTGTACTTCCTCTTAACGTATTATTATCATTGTTTATTTTACGCTCCAGGCGGCAGCTCAGGGGGATGATAAATAATAAACAAAATTCCCCTCTTTTTCGCTCGTGTTTTCTCTTATTATTATTTCCCCCTAATCTTCATTGTTCTTGGTATTCCTCTCTAATTTTCTCTTTTTTTTTCACCCCCTTGGCTACATAGAGCGGACTTCCTTCCTTCCTTCCTTCCTTCCTTCCTCTGTACGGTGTAGTTCTCCATCCACCCACACACGTTGTTGTTTGTGATGCGTTCAATCTTGCTACTACTCCACATATCTGCCCGCCTATTGCATTCTCCAGCCGTCGCCTTCCTTTATACCTCCTGAATTCTCTCTTTCTCTCTCTCCCTCTCTCCCTCTCTCTCTCTCTCTCTCTCTCTCTCTCTCTCTCTCTCTCTCTCTGAACTGTGCCTCAACACCTTCCTCTCTCCAGTCTGCCTTCGTCCCTCCTGCACCCATATGCATACCGCCAATACATCCCTCCCTTCGATGGCTCGGCTCTCCAGGCCCGTATACATCTTCCATCTACGTTATGGCTACACCAGCAGACCTCTTGTTGATTTAACTCACTTCTGCTCTGGTTTTGTACAGTAAAGGTCCATTCAATGAAAACTAAGTGAATTAAGCGGCAATGGCTATGCAGTTGTTTGTTGTTATATTGTTTTTTTTTGTTGATGTTTGTTTGTTTTGTTTGTTGATGTTTCTTGATGGAATGCGGGTAAATTTGAAAATAAGTGTTAAGCTAGAGTTGATTCATATTTCCACGTATTTTCTATTTTTTTTCTATTTATATAATAATCCTATTTGGTATGCTTAAACAGCTTATTTAACAAAAAAAATCAATACGTCTAAATATATTCATCCTTCGTCACTGTGATAACGTGAATTTGTAGTCTCCCCACTCTTCATTTCATCCCTTTTCTACTTTTATTTGTTTTATTTCCTCATTACGTTGTTCATAGTCTGTCATCCCAGAAGAGTCATTAAATGATTTTTTTTTTGTGTGTGTGTGTGTGTACCTAGACATATCTTTGGGATGTGTAGTGGGCAAAGGCACAAGTACATCTGTGTGCAGGTTACAGGCACACACCTACACAACTGCCCCCTCCCCCCCTCACACACACACACGCACACACACACGCAAGCACGCACACACACACACACACACACACACACACACACACACACACACACACACACACACACAGAGATATATATATATATATATATATATATATATATATATATATATATATATATATATCTATATATATATATATATATATATTTATATATGTATATATATATATATTTATATATATATATATATATATATATATATATATATATATATATATATATATATATATATATTTTGGGTAGGCGGGGGCCGCTGTGAGAGCGTACTGGTCCCATATTCTCCGCGGGATGGGCGACGGGGGTGCGACTCCTCACGCTCCCACTCGGATTTTTCAGTCACCGCCGAGTGGCTTAAAACTACCCACATGCTGTCCTGAAGACCACCCATCAACCCGGACTCTAGAGGAAGCCGTCCAAGCGAATCAAGAACGAGTCCCGGGGGGCAGCATGAGCCAATGCAAGATGGTGCCACTATAAACACTCGCCTGCGCCAGAACGGGCTGGGCCGACCATCAGGCCCCACCTGGAAGAAGCCTTGGGCCGACCATCAGGCCCCACCGGGAAGATGCCTACCGGCGCAATAGGCAACGTAAAAAAAAAAAAAAAAAATATATATATATATATATATATATATATATATATATATATATATATCATACCATATGTTCAAATACCTATTTACTTATCTGTCTATAAATGTGTCTTCTCGAGATACGTTAGCAAGTTTCAGTCTGCAGAAATGGAAAGAAAAGTCTTCAAAAGTTTTCTTAGAGTCAACCGAAGGAAAGTCGCTTAAGTGTTCATCAGAAACCTTTTTAAGTATAAAGAAAAGAAAATATGCATAATATTTTTAAAGTTTTCCCGTAAAGGGAAGAGAGAAGAAAACAGCTGCTGCGTGGCCCTTGCATGCAGGATCGCAGAGAAAATTTTACATAATGAAAAAAAATGTAAAATCATCCTGGAGGATGTGTAGAGAAGAAAAAACCAGTTACGAAACAACAATAATACTCACGGCGATGAAAATACGCATCGATGTCAATGCTCTCATGAGACTTGAGCCAAGGAATGTAGCTGATACGGACTTGTGTCTTGAAGGCGGGCAGGCAGCGAGCAGGCAGCGGCCTGTGCTGCGGCCTGCCTCACACCCGGCGCCACGCGAGGCCCGTGTGCTGGGAAAGACAGAAGGGACACAGATATCATTGCATTCCGAATAAATAATAGATATAGCCAAGATTAAAAAAACCCACAGCGAAATAGGGATAAACGAAGACGTCGAAGAGATTTTAGTTACGATTATACTATGAACGATAAACATTTTATGGTATACATGTGATCACGAAAAAAAAGGGAAGGGCAATGAAGACCAAGTAAAACGTAAGGAGGCAATATATATGAAATGGGTTAAGGTAATAGCAAACCGTTCATGCGTAATCGTTGACTGTCACCCATTTACAAGACAGGCATAAAACTCGAGAAACAGAGAATTACATAGTTTGGTTTCACATCCTATACAACTGCACATTCAAGTAAGCTGTTAATGGACGTCTATATTAATTATTAGCTTTGCATGTATAACTCTGAAAAACACGTAACCTATTTACCTACTGGACTGACTTTTGTTCAGTCAAAAGGAGAGTAGCTGTGTGTGTGTGTGTGTGTGTGTGTGTGTGTGTGTGTGTGTGTGTGTGTGTTGTGTGTGTGTGTGTGTCTGTGTGTGTGTGTGTGTTGTGTGTGTGTGTGTCTGTGTGTGTGTGTGTGTGCACGCACACGAAAAAACATACACACACACACACACACACACACACACACACACACACACACACACACACACAAGGTTTAAGCATCAAATATTGAAGATCACTGCATAAATATAAAAAGAAAGACCGCATATGGTTTCAGCTTTAACACTTCAGTATTTAATTTCATGCAAAGGTATTCCTTCCAAATATACTTCACTGATAAATATTCCCACATTACTGTTCTTTATATATTTTATACGTTTTGTTTGTAATACTTTTAAATTTTCCTAAAGTCATGCATTTTATAGTCTCATGGCACTTTATTATATACTCCCTCTCAAAGATTTTCATCTATTTAATTTTCATTATCATGGGAGGTAATGTTATTTGTCTCAGGCCATCAGCTTTAGGAGCGAAGGACTGCGGACAGCAATTACCTCCCTGAGTGTGGCGACGAAAAATATGAACATTGGAACGTATGGCGGAATCGACGGATTATGTGCTTTTTGAACGCTTTTAAATGAAAAATAGCATGAGCAAGGGAAAAGTTATGTGTACAAAAAACTATAGAAAGAGTAAAAAAAAAATATTTCGCAAATGTCAATGCAAACAACAACAAAAATGTCCGTAACAGACGAACAAATAGATATGTGAACATGAATGTCAGTTGAAAGTTGATAAAATAATTAAACGGACATGCCAAGCTGATGATCGAATATAATGTAATAATAAAGACATATATCCCTCCAAAGTAAAGATACATTAGGGTCAGGAGCAGACAGACAATTAATATTATATAAGAGGATGTAATTTAGTGTCAAAAATATTATCTCCCTACACATACTTATTACAACATTGGCACAAGGAAAACTAAATTCTGTATAGTAATTCTGCGAATATCAAGACACAATAGGGTCGGTAACAGATGGACAATTAGTAATGTAAATAACGGGGTAATTTAGCGTGTTTGTGTGGCGCGGCGTCCCCCTCCCGTGGCAGGTGGGCTTCATTAACGATCGCACAAAACCTTGCCGTAGCTAAACAGGATCACGGATTGGAAGATAATAACTGTTTACATAACCTCACTTCACTGATTTTTAATATTATGTTCTCCCCTGTCAGCTGTAGTTTCATGTCTCTATTCTCCCTTCCAACTTCTTTCCTTCTTTCCTCTCCATCGCCCTACCTCCCTGCCCTTAATTTCCTCTTGCCTCTTTCCTCCCTGAACCATCCTCTCGCGGGCCAGTCACACACATCCTTACCTCGTCGAGTTTTGAAGTTAGTCACGTGTGCCATTATAATCCCCAGCAGCCTGTTTCCCTCTTGAGGATACTTAGATGCTCATTAGTGAGTAGGTATGTTCCTCCCTGGTGCTGTGGGTGCCCCTTCAGCGTCGATTTTGGTAGGCTTCAGTTCGATTCTTGCCTGTCAGAGTGAATGCAATGTCTGTCTGTTTATACATCGCCTTCTATCTCAAAGCTACTCACGGTGTGTTAAATAGGTAACCGAGAAAGCCCAAGAAAATAAATAAATAAAATAGAAGTTATTGTCGCCGCTTACGTTATTACATTGTATTGGTACTATTTTTTTCTGTGTCAAGTTCTTAAGTAATGAAAACTTAAATGCTAGGGAAAAGTAATGTGCCCTTCAGCAATGGAGTGTGTGTGTGTGTGTGTGTGTGTGTGTGTGTGTGTGTGTGTGTGTGTGTGTGTGTATGTGTGTGTGTGTGTGTGTAATTCACCTCTTGGTCTGCTGCGGTTTCTCTCTCGAGACAGCCAGGCGTTCCCCTACGGAAGAGCACAGAGCTCATAGTACCGATCTTTGGGTAGGACTGAGACCACTCACACACAACACACCGCGACATCGAGGTCATAACTCCTTGCCTGACGTCGCGTACCTACTTACTGCTAGGTGAACAGGGGCTACACGTGAAAGAAGATAAACCCAACTTATCTTCATCCGGCCGGGGAATCGAACCCCGGTCCTTCTGGTTGTGAGAAAGACGCTCTAACCACTGAGCTACCGGGCCGTTTTGTGTGGTGTGTGTGTGTGTGTGTGTGTGTGTGTGTGTGTGTGTGTGTGTGTGTGTGTGTGTGTGTGTGTGTGTGTGTGTGTGTGTGTGTGTGTGTGTGTGTGTGTGTGTGTGTGTGTGTGTGTGTGTGTGTGTGTGTGTGTGTGTGTGTGTGTGCGAGCTTTGTATTTATATCTGTATCGTCCGGTCTGACTTCATTACTGTCACAGCGGTCAACTAATGGTCGTCTCTGGCAGAAAGATTGTCACTAAGTATTGCTAACTGTCCTTCGAACCTCTTTTTCCTTTTATCATCGCCAACGTTTCCTTGAAAGCCCGGCCACGAGTCTATTTGTCTTTTTTTTTACCTTCATGGATACATTTTATCAAACTAACTTTTATGGCTAGTATGTATGCCTACTAAAACCTATAAACAATATTCACAATTTTTTTCTTCGGGCGTTCAGTTCCTGCACAGCATATGGGGATATACTCTGAAAGTCAGTATCATATTTGTTTTTGTCGCAGAGGTTTAGGGATTGGAATTCATAGATGATTCCTCTTACTCCACTTCTTCCAGTGCTCACTTTTCTTGCAAGCAATGTTTGGCTTGAGGAGGATAAAGGCCACCGCCACAACATATGTCCCTAACCCTCTGTCTATGCACTTTATAATCCAGCGTAGCGGTCGGCCTCTGCACTACCCCGCTCCTGCCTTTAAACAACACCCAAAACCTCATTGCCAGGGGGTCGGCGGCATAAAACGCAACACTCGACTCCGCATCACGCAATACAAACCAACATAACACCGGCCGCAGCAACACAAAGGTCACTACCCAATGCAAATTAACACACAAATGGGAGGTCCAGTGTAGGAATGTTCACGACCAGCATCTCTTACTCTGTTTGGCTGGCCGGAGGGCGGAAGGCAGACGAGGGACGGAGGGAAGAGAGGGCAAGGGAAGAAGATAGGGGGAGGGAGGAAGGGAGAGGAAGGAAGGGAGAGTGAGTGAAGAGAGAAAGGAAAAGGTGGAGGGTGACCAGCTCCGCTACAAATACATCACTTCATGCTTCCTCTACCGCCTCTTCCTTCTCCTTCTCTTTATCCTCCTCTTTCTTTATCTTCTATCCCAACTTCTCCTTCTCTTCCTTCTCCCTACTCTACAGTCTTCAGTCCTTCAGTCGTCCCTCCTTTCTAACCACTATTCGCTACCAACTGCATACAAGCTGACTAACATCTACCAGTCCATTAGTACTTTGTTTTCTTTTCTGCGTTCCACCTCGTCCATCACATTCATCCGTCATCCACACGGCTCACCCTCCTCTCCGTCAACCCGCGTGACTCTGTGATTTACCCAAAGCTTCCACCTCCAACTGCAACTTCATCAATCCCTTAAAAGACAGACCCTCTAGGAAGTTTACTATGAATACACCGACCTCATTAACCAGCCGTATAGCACCAGTACCCACGAGAACGAGGCAGCCGTACATCTTCACTTCCACCTTCACTTCCACCTCCACAGCAACATCCGCCACCATTAGCTCTTCTTCATCTTGCCCTCTCCATCAGGCATATTAAAAAATTCGCCTACACCTTCATCATTACCGTTGCTCTACCTGTATCTTCCTCTTCCTACTTCTTTTTCTCTTCTTCCTCTTGCTCCTCCTCCTCCGCCGCCGCCGCCTCCTCGTCCTTCTCCTCCTCCTCCTCTTTTTCCTCCTCCTCCTCTTGTCTCATTAACCTAGCTAGGTGAAAACATAACTTTCATAACAGCCTTTCAGTCCTACCGCCATCATCAACAACAACAACACCACCACCACCACCACCAAGGAACACTCGGCAATGATACGTTAATTGAGTTTTAACGCCATTATGAAGGCCGTAATTAGCATCCATGGTCTGTGTTGCAACCCTCCGGCTACAGAAAGGACTCCGTTCTGTAACTGACTTATTTTCCTTCATTCTCTCTCTCTCTCTCTCTCTCTCTCTCTCTCTCTCTCTCTCTCTCTCTCTCTCTCTCTCTCTCTCTCTCTCTCTCTCTCTCTCTCTCTCTCTCTCTCTCTCTCTCTCTCTCTCTCTCTCTCTCTCTCTCTCTCTCTCTCTTTTGTTTTTCGTAGGTTCATTACGCATCATCCTACCTGCCTTTTGGTCCGCGGGGGAAATGGTTTTATGATACGCAACTCGGGAGCTCTCGGGTCACGGGCAAAGCAGAGGTTCGGTCTAAGTGGTCGCCGACTGAATGTTTATGCCGAGTACAGTGGCCTTATTAAAAGGGAATTCCCGCAGTACGCAGTTAGGGCCTCACTCTGGTGGGGGCTGCGGCCGTGGGTGTTGGGGAGGGTAGAGAGAAAGTGGTGGGAGCCCGGCGGAACTGTGAGCCATGGGTGTGTGTGACCTGATGACCTACAACTTTACGGCCACTGTCATCACTATTAATAACTCAAAAACTACTACCTTTACCGGTTTTGTAATAAGTATGGAGAATATTAGCGGGCTTTTTTTTGAGGGCTTTTTTTTTGCGTTTTTTGTTTCATTATTATTTTTTTTTTTTACGCCCTTGCACTGTCTCCTCTGCTGTAAAAAAAAAATAATAACACAATGAAATCTACGTGACTCTTACCTATCTTGTCAGCAGAAATATTGGGAAGTGGAGTAGGCACCATTTAATTACTCATTAATCGCTCTTCGTTAATTTTTTCTGGTTTCCATTTCTAATGAATAATGTCAAGTAGAACACGTGCCGAGACATAAGCCGATCCACCCCCACTTACCTCGCTTCTCGTACAGCCACGGACCGTCACTGCTACCAAATAAAAAAAAAATAATAATAAAACGACCTCGTGGAGCATTTTGGCACACTTCGCGGCGACTTCCTTTTCACCAACGCCATTTATCATTCAATGTTGAAGTGTGTGTGTGGGGAGGGGAGGGGTGAGAGAGAGAGAGAGAGAGAGAGAGAGAGAGAGAGAGAGAGAGAGAGAGAGAGAGAGAGAGAGAGAGAGAGAGAGAGAGAGAGAGAGAGAGAGAGAGAGAGAGAGAGAGAGAGAGAGAGAGAGAGAGAATATATATAAAAAAATATGTATAGAAAAAAAAACGCTGGAACGAGAGCAAAAGACAAAGAATAAAAAAAAAGTTCCTCCACAGGGAAGAAAATAAAACATCAAAGGAAATAAAAACTGACAGGTGAGGTGCAGTAGGGTCAATACAGGTGTGGAGAGGGCGGAAGGAGGAGGAGGAGGAGGAGGAGGAGGGAGAAGGAAGGTAGGAACGGAGAGAAAGAGAGGGGAAGGGAGGGAGGGAGAGAGGGAAGGAGGGAGGAAGAGAAAGAAGAGAAGTGAAGGGGAGCAAAGTGGAATGGAAGGGATGGGAAGAGGAGGGAGGCGAGCGGGTAGGGGAGGGTAGAAAGGTGTACAGCAGGAGTCTGTATATGGTGAGGAAAAGGTAGAAAAAGGAACACGAAATAGGAAAGGTAAAAAAAAAGGGGTGGGGTGGGGGGGGTGGGGGGGTGAGTGTTACGTGAAAAGCGTATCGAAAAACAACAGCAACAAAAAACAAGTCGTGGAGGTGTCGGTGATTTACGAAACGATACGAAAACATTGAGTGTTGTCATATAACGTGGCGGCGGCGGCGAGATGGCGCTGGATATGAATTAAGAAGAGAGATTGAGAGGACGTTGAGGGTGGCAGGAGGAAAGGACGGAGAAGAGGGACGGAGACTCAGGAAATGGAAGTGGAAGAAGAGAAGATGAATGGATGAATATTTGAATGGATAAAAGAAAAATGACGGGGCTGGAATGATGGAAAAGATGGCCGGGGGAAAGGACAAAGAAAGTGGATGAAGACTGAGTGGAGATAATTGGAAGAGGGGAAGGAAGATATATGGAAAGACGGATGGCTGGCTGGATAGTGGGCGGGCTAAAAGTGCAGTACAGAAACGAAGCGATTAAAACGATTGAAAACATGAACGAATGCAGGACGGCGGACGTGAATGAAGTGTAATGAAAGAGAGTGGAAGAGAGGAAGATTTTGCGGATGAATAGACGAGCAGTTAGATGTGGATGACAATAATGATACGGCTTAAATGAAATGACGAAGAACGATTGGGGTTTTGAAGGGGTAGAAAGAGGAAGAAGATACTAATATTGAGAAGTGGAAATGGGGATGATATAAAAACGAACGGAATAAATGCCAGTGGAGGTCATGTGTAATACGAGTGTAATAAAATGATGTCGGAAGGAAAAGATGGAAAAAGGATGCAAATTCAGAAAAAGGCAGATAAATAAATAGATCAATGGTGAACAAAAAAAAATGAAAGAGAGAAAGATACAAGTGCGGATGAAATCGAGGACGCGGATAATGAGATAAAAGGCCAAACGTACATATAAATTATTCTATCCCGTGGGGCTAAAACTCCGCCGCCACTACACCTTCTACTGCCGGCAAAATGGAACTGTTTCAATCAACTCACCGGCGAAGCAGCAAGAGATTTTCACTCGCTTCAGAAGTTAAGAAAGGCTTAAAAGTTTGGCGGGGACGAAAGTTTTATGGGCTGTGAGAGTGAGACAGGCCAGGCTAAAGCAGCTGTTAGTTCAGAAAGACACAACCTTCTACGTCAACAGCCACGACCCCCCCCCTCCCCCCCCCCCCACACACACACTTACCGACCCCTCCTACCCGCTATACTATATTTTTCTTTCTATCAATTCTACATTTTTTCTTCAGATTTCATGGGATGCAAAGTCGATAATTGTGGTACTCTATAAATAACGTGTATATATTTAGCCACTTTTCTCTATCTTCTTTTATAGGTGCAATGCTAGCGGGCTTTTTTTTTTATTAATTTCTGTCCTTGAACTGCTTCCTTGTAAAAAAAAAAGAGCAAAGCAGTTACACTCACAAACAAGCACAAACGATACCGAACGTTTCAAAACACGTCCGAAACTGAAACAGGATTGCGTGTATATGCGAAAATAAAATCAGAGGTCCGTCTTATAATTGGTTGGCGGTGCTCATCAATCAGAGCCGAGCGAGGGCCCGCTGCGCTGTGGCCGCCAGTGGTAATTGGCCTCTTCATTGTGCTCGCCAAGTCTACTTCCCGCCGAACACAAGAGGGAAAAAAAGAAAGAAATCACCTGCGATGTTTGACATGCCGTGACACACATTCTCGCGTTGTTCAATTCTCGGTATTATTTCACCATTTCATTTGTTAACTATTTACTCACCGGTTCATTGTGTTTCATCATTATCTTCCACATATAATTCAAATGATGCAGAGAAATAAAAATAATATACAGCTTACGAAATTAAAATGACAACTGTAATGAGGAGGAAAAGCTTTGCCAGAAGGAGGAAAGTAAAAAAATTGGGTCACATCACAAAAGGAAAAACATTTACGAACATTTCAAAAGAAAAAAAACAGACGCTGCTCATATCCGCTTCTTACATTTTTTAACACGTTTTAACTCACGCGGTGTAATTTACTCTACGTGTACCTCCCTAAGTATCATTTTTTTTTTTCTCTCTCTCTCTCTCTCTCTCTCTCTCTCTCTCTCTCTCTCTCTCTCTCTCTCTCTCTCTCTCTCTCTCTCTCTCTCTCTCTCTCTCTCTCTCTCTCTCTCTCTCTCTCTCTCTCTCGACTCCACTTTCTCTCTCTGCTCTTCTTCCACCTTCGTTATATCCAAATCACAGACCAATGGTTAACACGTCTGTACTCGTTCCTAACCATACAAATAATAAAATGTAGATGATAACGCGGGCACGATACAGAATACGAAGAAAACGGTAACAGATAAATACCAGCAACACACCATAAAGAGTTCTCTATAAAGATTTCCAAAAGACCAAGGCGATCGAAAAAAAAAGACATCATCATTCAAACAAACCACTGGTAAGACGCGGCACAACAAGAGGCTCTCCAACAAAGCGGAACGGAAGAAGGATGACAACAAACGCCGACGGAAGACTGATTGTTCTGACACTGCCAATGCTACACTGCAACCTCCTCCCCGACACAGGCACCTCACACGGGAGTTATGTTTATCCTCCGGCAGTATAGGAGCGAGAGGGAGAGGTGGGAGTTGGCGAGGAGCAACGGGTGAGGGGAAAGAAACACACCACCAAACCTTCGACTTAGATGAAAAACAAACATTAATGCGGACCTCAACTAAGAAATATACTGCCTTACACAGGTTAAGAGTCATCGAAATGTTTAAAATAGCATTGCAGTAAGACACCAACTCTCCGGAGGGTAATAACATAGCAAAGTAGCACATTCGAGTAAAAGAAATAAAATAAAAAACAATCTCCGGACACGAAAGGAATTAAATAGAAAAGTCTCACGTCTAGGAAATTAACAGTCACACACACTGGCAATAAGCAGCACAGTAGGATAATACCACACACACACACACACACAAACACACAAACACACACACACCCCAGCGTGGTCTTCCTCCATCAACATCACGCAGCGCCGCCAACTTGAACGCGTCCAGAAGCGAGCCTGCAAAATCATCCTGGGCCCTCACTACACCAGCTATCAGGACGCCCTCGACTCCCTCCATCTCACCAGCCTACAACACCGTCACGAGACCCTACTACACCGGTTCGCAACCAAGCTTCTCAACCAGCCCAGACACAGACACATCCTCCCACCCGCAGTGAACCGCCCTCAGAACTCAGTGAGACACCACAACATTATTGCCCCGATACGGGCACGGACTGACCGCTATAAGAACAGCGCAGTGCCCATGATGGTCAAATATATCAACAATGCAAATTAAGAGCAGCACAATTTGTATGTTTTGTAAATATTTTTCATTAGGACTTATTGTTGTTGTTATTATGATTATTATTATTATTATTATTATTATTATGATTACTATTATTATTATCATTATTATTATCGTGATTATTATGATTATTATTATTATCTTTACTATGATTATTGCTATTATTGTTATTTCTATTTTCCTTTTTATTTTCAATCATACTACTTTGTTCATTTGTCTCATTCATTTCATTTCATCTTCCATTGATGTATATTTTCAGCTCTAGGGCTGCCTGGTACTTCATGAAATAAACCGTTTATTATTATTATTATTACACACACACACACACACACACACACACACACACACACACACACACACACACACACACACACACACACACACACACACACACACACACACACACACACATACAACAAAAATAATAGCATGGGAAATAAAAGGATAGACAGGGATCCACGACCTTGATAATAAAAGCTACGCAGCGGAAAAGAAGAACCAAAAGCAGAAACAAAATATAATAAATCAATAAATTCATAGAAAAACAGAAAAAATACCCCCATTCACACATACGATGACTCCCAACAATAACATTCGATTTCAGAATACAGTATGATAAATATAATCCGATGGAACATTAATTGCCCCCCCCCCATGTACTGCACACAAAGGAAAACGGGCTGATGCGAGTTCCTCTTCTTCACAATCAAGTGACCATTAATTCACGTGGGTTATACCAATACATACATTGTTTATCATGTATGTAGATATTCAATGCTCACTTTGACTTAAAACTGCGTGTGGGAGCGTTAATGTGTGTGTGTGTGTGTATGTGTGTGTGTGTGTGTGTGTGTGTGTGTGTGTGTGTGTGTGTGTGTGTTCATGCAGACACGGGTATGTTTTATTAAATTTAGTCAAGCGATGCAATTAAGTTAATGATGTGTAAAAATGAAACGATATATTTTTTTCAGCAATTATACCACATTATTTGAGATCTAAAACAAAATAAGTAAAGTAACTATTTTTTTTTCCTTTGGGAGATACTGGATCTCATTTGAAAAGAAATATTGCCGTCTGATATTTCTATTATCATGAAATTTGTTGTGTTGATCTCTCGTTATTCTTGCCTTGTAACCAATAGGGCAAGAACTCTATGCCAGTCTGAATCGAACACATGAAATCAAATAAAAACAAATAAATCACGTCACTGTATAGACTGCAAGGAAATATCATCACCTCCTGCTCTGACACTCCTCGCAGGAGCAGCATGACGGGCACCACGGATGCTTTGGGCGGTTGGTGACAGACACAATGCATCGTGCTGGAAGGGTGCCGGTTATTTTCTCACGTCCTAGAAGTCAGCTGGTTAATAAATAACACTATGGAGGTTAATTATCAAATTAATAATCTGAAAAATTGATACACAAAATAAAAAACAAATGTAAAAAACAGTTACCATTCACATGTATATACCCACATGAAGTTGAATTTTTTCCGATGAGCTGCATGCTTCACATAATCTCCTTAAAACTGGCACATAAAAAGTTTTTTTAAGATGTTTGCAAACAATACTTTCCTATTCTTTTTTAACATGTGTTTTCCCTTTCTATTTTGGGAAAAGTAACTTATGATCAAACTCCAATTCATGTGTAGGCAAGGAGGCCCACAAAGACCACTCACGCGTATTTTAATGAGACTGATGACCTCAATCCATTTCCCGTGAAGACAGACAAGCCTCCTTTCATGACTTAAAGCGAGTCTTTTCTTGCAGTGCGCGAGACCGTTCAGGAGACTCATGGCTTTAATCAATTAATTTTAATTCCCACAAAGGTGATGATCTGCATATATTTCCCAAGCCGAAACGGAAGCGTTCTTCATTGAATTACAAAGACCTGAGTTTTTTCGTTAATTTAGTGAAACTTTCTCAGAAAAGATGGACGCAATTGTTTATTTTTACCTGCCAAGTGGGTGATATGAAAAACACAGACAGACGTAAATGCAACAGCATTATAGAACGACGTTTGTAGTAAGAAATAAGTGCTGGCTCTGTCCTATATGAAGATGGTTTTGTTTTTGGGCTCTTGTATACACCTGACACCAACGCCATCTGCTGCTCGTCATATTAACATTCATAAACACTTCAGTAACCTTATCGCTGTTTTTACCAACTAAACAAGAAAACTGTCTCAATAATACTCAAGTTCCTGCTCTACATTTGCCTGTTTATCGTTTACAGCACACAAACAAGTTTTTCTTTTACGTTCTGCCTAAGGCGCCGGGAGACTTTCTTGGTGGGGTCTGATGCTCGGCCACATGCAGCCCGTTGTGGCACATCGCAGTGTTTATAGTGGTGCTATTTTGCTTGGCTCATGTTGTCCCCCGGAGCTCATCTTTGATACTCTTTTTAAAGAGAGGATCTAGAGTCCGAGTTGATAGGTGGTCTTCAGGACAGCATGTGGGTAGTTTAGGCCACTCAGAGGTGACTGAAATATCCTAGCTTGTAGAGGCGGCGGACGGGACCCGAATCCGCGTCTTCCTGGACGCCGCACCAGCACCTAACCACTTAGCCATCGCCTAGCCCCTCGACAACAACTAGTACGACAAGGATACAGACAAACAAAGTCATTATTCAACATAAGTTCTGTCCCACTTGCCTGGTCCCCTTTTTTTCCTCCAACACGAGAGAGAGAGAGAGAGAGAGAGAGAGAGAGAGAGAGAGAGAGAGAGAGAGAGAGAGAGAGAGAGAGAGAGAGAGAGAGAGAGAGAGAGAGAGAGAAATACAGACACACAGACAAACAATAACAAACAAATACATAGACAAATGCACACACACACAAACAGCCACGCAAAAGAAATTCACCCCAAAAAACACACAGACAGAGAGTGCTAAGAAACCGCCACACTCCCTTCACCAACACACTCCCACGAACGGCGGTCACACTCTTTAATATCAGGATGAGGGAAGGGGGCCACTCCGCTAACTCAGGGGCTCGGCCAGATGGTCATTGTCCGTAATATCAAGGGCGAAGGCTAAATTCCCTTAATTCACGCACTCGGCGGGTCACAGTCCTTAATATCAGAAAGGGAGAACGCGCTAAGCTCCCTTAATTCACACAATGAGTGGGAAGCCTCAAGCCTGCCAGCCTGCCACCCCGCCAGCCAGGCTCTGTGTGTGTGTGTGTGTGGGGGGGGGGGATCTAGCAACGGGTATTCTCTATATCAAGAGAGCGGGAACGGACACTAGCTTTACTTTCTTTTCTTCATCAATAACAACCATTAAGACGTTCATTGCGGGGCAGTATTCCCTATTATATACATGTGGTAACAGATGACTCAAGAATGCCTTTAATTATCAAGTTACTGGACCAATTACCACTCTGTCTATTAGTATTTCTACCTCAAATTAATGAGTAACTTCCTTTTTTACTCCTAGTTGAAGTCCTTATCAAGCATATATAGTTGTGTATGTTACTGAAAAGAAGTAAAATTGGCATGTATTTAACCCGTCCGCTGCGATTGGCACGGATTAGGCCGTCACTGGTAGTCTGCTAACATAGTATACTCCCAGGTCTTTCTCTGCCTCTGTGGTGGATGGTTGAGTGTTTCCCGTGTGGTACTGGTGTGCTGGATATCCACTCCCAAGGTGCAGGACTTAACATTTTTCTTCATTGAATTATAGCAGCCACTTTTTGTTCCATTCTTCCAGCTTGGTGATGTCTTCTGGTAGGAAATCCGCAGTCAAGGGGTTAAGTTCGTTCACAAGTAGATTTTTTAACACATTACCTACAACTCCCAGTTATCATTTTTTTCATGGGTATAAAAATGAATAAGTAAAATGAATACTTCGACTCCTCCCTCCACGTGATTTTTCATTCCCTTTTGTTTTGCTTCTGCTACTTTTCCT
The DNA here is from genome assembly GCF_024679095.1 of Eriocheir sinensis. NCBI lineage: Eukaryota > Metazoa > Arthropoda > Malacostraca > Decapoda > Varunidae > Eriocheir > Eriocheir sinensis. Next base: position 24,301,341 of record NC_066511.1, read on the forward strand.
CGCGATGGAGTAGTTACCAATATTCCTGCTCGCCGCCGCTTCTTCCTCGCTTGCTCTTCCTATTTTTGTTTTGGTGTGTACTTGCTTCGCTCCCTTTTCCTCTCCTTCCTCTTGAACCTCCACTTTTCCCGTTTTTTTCATCCTCCTTTTGCTCCTCCATTTCGAGGCCACAACCAACTCCTTCCCCTCCATTATCTTTTCTTCTCTTCTTCTTCTTCTTCTTCTTCTTCTTTCTCCTCCTCCTCCTCCTCCTCCTCCTCCTCCTCCTCCTCCTCCTCCTCCTCCTCATTCTCATCCCTATCCTTCTCCTTCTCGTCCTACACACATCCTCTTCGTCTTCCTCCTCCTCCTCTTCCTCCTCCTCCTCCTTCTCCTCCTCCTCCTCCTCTTCCTCCTCCTTCTACATCTCCCTCCAAGCAACAGCTCAGAGACTCGGTCGGCTCTCCTTGCAGGAACACTAATTAGCCAATATTGATCAAGGACGCAAAAAAAAAGTCAGGATGGGAAAAATTGTACTGATTGCCGAGTTGTTCTTTAAGATTCATGAATTAAACATGTTGCAAATTAAGTGAGCAAACGGGAAGGCGGCTGCGGCCCCTCCTTCCGCCGCTCAGCCAGTCAGTCCGCCAACGAACTAGCCACTCCCACACCACTCAGACAGTCATGTTCGTTGGTACAGTATTCATTTAGCCAATCACTCAGTCAGTTAGCCAGTCAGTCAGTCCGTCAGTTAGGTAGTGCAGCAGTTTTACTCAACCGCTTATATGAGATGATTTAGTTTATTCATATATTGCCTCTTTTACCAACTCACTCAGTCGGTCAGTCAAAGGAGTCGGTCGTCATTTCAGTTTAATCGCTTGTGTTCATGCGTTCCTTCCTGCGACCAATCGACTTTATACTCAATCAGCCATCTTGGAAGTCAGTCAATCAATCAATCATCCATCCATCCAGCCAGCCAGTCAGTCGGTAAGTCTGTCAACCAGCTAGCCAGATATCAGGCAGTTAGTCAGTTACCAGTAGGTCAGTCACGCCGCTGGTGAGGCGATAAATCAGTTAAAAAGTCATTCCGTCCATCAAGGCTGTTATATGACTTTATACCGTGCTTGCAATTCTTATTAGGTTATTGTGACAGTGAGATATCCAAGCACTAAGACAGACTGTGAAATCGTGCTGCTCACTGAATTTTTCACTGATCATGTCTCTCTGTCATCCTTCTTCTGTTACTGCCGCGTTTACCATATCCTTGTGTGGTATCTTTCTTAGCCCAGACTTTATTTTGTGTGTTCATCTTTCAACTTCCATAAAATCCACTACACTCATCCCCTCGTCCCTTCCTAACCCTCTCTTCATTTCACCCTCTAACAGCCTTCATTTCCTTCCTTACGCTGTTCCATTTACCCCTCTCCCTCAATTCTGTGTGTCACTCGCGCGTTTCACCCGTTAAACCTCCTCCCTATATACGTCTGCGCATTACCTGTTTCACCTGTCATCGTCCTTCCTCATCCCTTCCTCGTGTCTCCCATTCTCCCTCACACGGCATCACACCAAGCAAGGCCTCCGTTCCGCTGTTATCCTCGCGTTAGACTTTCACTTATACCCCCTCACCTCGGTCTTCCCACTTCTTCCTCTTCCTCCTCCTCCTCCCTTTATCACTCGCTCACTCGTTGTTCTGTTGCTAGTCTGGTTTACTACAGGAAACACCACTTAGATTCACTTAAAAGCGATGCGTTGCGTGTGTGTGTGTGTGTGTGTGTGTGTGTGTGTGTGTGTGTGTGTGTGTGTGTGTGTGTGTGTGTGTTTCCGCTGCAGGACAGAATTCAGCGCCTGCCCTACCTGGCCGGGGTACAGGTGCGCTGCGTCACACGGTGTCTCCGGGCGGTGGGAAGTCGCTGGATTATTAATTTGGTGGCTAGTGAGGCGCGGCAAGACGGGCTGCACGCGAGCTTGTCATGAAAAGGTCAGCACTAATAATGTCTTCGAGGAATGTAATTGAAGTATCTGCCTCGTGAATTACTTATACCTGAACTGCCCTCGAAATCAACGGCTTCTACACCGGTATTACGCAGCGTCCTTGTACAGCATTAGTTCCTTTTACGTTTTCTTTTTTCTTTGTTGCAGTAATTAACGACTCTTAGCGTACATACCTGCAATTTATTTTACGCGGGAAGGAAATATAAATGATTCGTTATGGTTATAAACTAGAAGTAAAGTTGAAAGATGAGAGTGAACAAAATATGATCGTGTGGACCAGGTAAGCAAATTTCTAGATACGACTAAAAACACAGCGAGGTATTAAAATTGAGAACCATTGATATGATAGCAAACGAAAGCGAAATGCAAACTGAAAACGATTAAAATCCGGCTTGGCGACGCGGAGCAGCCAAACAAAACACACCAACTCCGGCAGGTATCGGCGGCCACCAATTAGTAGCGAGTCGTTGTGTTAAAACAAAAACGAATCCCGGGCAAGAGAAGGCGGCCTCACCCACCACTGTGCCCCGGGGTGTTCTCCCTCTTCCCCCTCGGGCTCCCTTCCCCTCTCAGCTGCCCCCCCTTCTCCCCCGCCCACCCCGTAACATTCCATTTACACACACTGAAAAAAAAAACATTTACTGGCGTAGTTAGTCTACTTCATACTTATTATATTTCGATGCTAAGATTAAGGTTCTTTTTCATAGTTTTCTTTATCTATTCATATTTGCCACCTTTTTTCTTTTTCTTCTCTTTCTTTTTTTTCTTTTACTTTTTCCTCTCTTCGTTATTAATATCATTATTCTCCTCCTCCTCCTCCTCCTCCTCCTCCTCCCCCTCTATATTATCGACACCATCATTATTATATTGCGTGGTCTAATTATTTTGCTAATAATTAAACTAAAAACAAAAATCTGGATGGTTTCAATTCCATTTGGGGTGGAGCAAAATTACCGATTGCGGCTTCTGGAAATTCAGTTTGCTCACAATAACACACACACACACACACACACACACACACACACACACACACGAACACAACATAATACACACAGAAGCACACATGAACACACAATTACGATAACACACACACGCAAACACATACACATT
>NC_066511.1:24306921-24326921 GCF_024679095.1 Eriocheir sinensis
CCTAAAAATAATAATAAATTGCTGGGAGTAACTTTCGGAGCCACGTAAACATATCAACAACCACGGACAACAAGTTCCTACACCACGCACGCTGCATACCATTACGGACGAAAACAAGGACGCCTAAAACAAAGTGAATCGCTGTGGTAACGAATGTAAGGCAAATCAACCAAGAAAAACAAATAAAAACAATCCTCGTGGCAATCAATGAAAGGAAAATTAACCAGAGAATATAATCAATCTCAGTGGTGACCAACGTAAGGCAAATCAACCAGGAAAAACAAATAATAATCAATCCTCGTGACAATCAATGAGAGGAAAATCAACCAGAGAAATTAATCAATCTCAGTGGTGACCAACGCATGGCAAATCAACCAAGGAAAATAAATAAAAAGAATTGTCGTAGTTATCGTTGAAAGGAAAAGGCAACCAAGGAAAATAAATAAAAAGAATTGTCGTAGTTATCGTTGAAAGGAAAAGTCAACCAAGGAAATAGATAATATCAATCACTCCTGTCACTATAATGCAAGGAAAATCAACCAAGAAAAACAAATAAAATCAATCCCCGTGGCTGTGGTGGTGGTGAAGGTGGTGGTGGTGGTGGTGGTGGTGGAAGGCAAATCAACCGAGAAAAAACAAAAACAATCGCTGTGGTTATTAACGATAGGAAAGTCAACCAGGAAAATCCATTAATCAGTCAACCTTGTCACTAGTGTAAAGAAAAACAACCAAGAAAACAAATAATATCAATGGCCGTGGTTGTCACTGAAAGGCAAGTCAACCAAGAAATTAAAGTCAGTCGCCGCTGTCACTAATGCAAAGTAAATCTACCCCAAAAAATAGTCAAACCTTCCTGGCACGTTTGCAAAGAAAATCAACTAAGAAAAATATAATCAGTCCCCTTGCCACTAATGTAAAGCAAATCAACCAAAACAACAAATACAATCAATGCCCGTAGTTATCAATGTATGGTAATAAGTCATCCAAGAAAATAAAGTTAATTCTCTTTGTCTCTAATGTAAAGGAAATCAACCAAAAAAACAAATACAATCAATGCCCGTAGTTATCATCCAAGAATATAAAGTCAATCCTCTTTGTCTCTAATGTAAAGCAAATCAACAAAAAGTCAAAATCAATCCCAGTGGTCAACAGTTCTGATGTCGGTATTCTTAAACGCTCTCTTCTCACATCAACACTTTCCTTAGGTCGAAAAGGAGATTAATCGGGTTCTTGGGAATGTTTTTTCAGGTTCATGGTACAGAAGAAGGGTCAGAATACCACCAGGGCCATAAAAATACCCCTGGAAATACCCCAAACTCCTACGAAAGCCTTGTCCAATACATGTACTTGGCCGGCTAAGTGTTCAAGAATACGGGCTTAAGGCAAATCAACCAATGGTGGGCGACTGGATCACAAGAACATATGACGACTGAAGGATGAATGAACGACGACGATAAAGCAGATTCACGGCTTAAAAATCGCTCAGGAAATCGATGGGAACAAAAACAAAACTAATTTCACCCCCCCTTAACGAAAACATAACATTGATCTAGCAAAACGACGAAAGGACAGTAAGGATATCTGGCTTTTATTTCCGATAATGCCATCATTCTTAGCGAGGAGGATCCCACGCATGTCCAGGGGGAAAAAAATAAAGAGGAATGACGAGGGGAAAGATGAAGAAGCCTAAGAAGAGAATACAGGGGATTGCAGAAGTATGAGCATAAAGAAAAAGAAGCAGGAAAAAGGAAAAATAATACGTTGATTAAAGAAAATACACACAATATATACGCTAAGAAAAGGGCTTAAGAGGATCAAAGTAAAGACGAATTAATATGAATACGACAAATGGAAAAGACAAGAAGATACATAAGAAAGAGACCAAAGAAAAGAGATTACAGATGAAGGATTGTATAAAAATAATTAGGATGAGGGATATAGCGAAAAAAAGAGGAGAACATAGAGAATAAGGTAAACGATGAGAGAATAAAGAAAAGAAAAATGATAAGGAAGGGATATTTTAATTTATTTTCATGACGCGAACAACGCCTACAGGGGTTTGTAATCAAGCAATAATTACAAGTTTTTTTTAACTCCATCCGTTACTAAAACCAACTCAACAACGAGAGAGAGAGAGAGAGAGAGAGAGAGAGAGAGAGAGAGAGAGAGAGAGAGAGAGAGAGAGAGAGAGAGAGAGAGAGAGAGAGAGAGAGAGAGAAACTAAATCTCATAACATCTCGCTGATCTTAAAACACTAGTTAATGTGATCTATGAGTGTCCAATCTAACCACTACGATAAGAAGGTCAAAGAGTGTCACCAATAATAGAAGGAAGGAAAGGAGACAGCCATTAACACGGACACAGTGGGATGGACAGGCAGGCAGGCAGGCAGGCAGACAGGAAGGAGGGAAGGAGGGAAGGCAAGACGTAAGAAGCCACAGTGGGGAAGAGAAAAAAAAAGTTGCCAGGCTATTGTCGAGAGGAGAGGAGGAGCCACAGAAATGAGGGGGCAAAGCAGCAATTCATAAAGGAAATTGGTGTCGATAATATTTTGGCGATCCGAGTCAAGCCGGAGCCGCGTACATTTACCCACACAAAACTTCGCACGCATATTGCTCAGGCAGCGAGGCAAATGAAATTCCTCGGACTGCATCACCATTTCATCAAGTTTTCCGGGATTGCCAGAAATTAACGGGGGGAGGAAAACCTTAAAATGAAACCCCGACCTCCCCCTCCCCTGCTACCGGTGGTCCCCTTCGGCGCCTCGGGGGGCCAAAATAGGGCGTTTCATTGATAATTACGTAGAACTGGAAGGAATTTCTAATATTAGAGCTGTGGGGGAGAAAGGGAGAATAGGAGAGCGAGTGGGAGATAAAGAGAGAGGAACAGACACAGAGACACGTTTCCAGAGCTGAGGCAGGACGATACGAAAAAATAGTTAACAGTTACGTAAATTTTCCTTCCTTTCCTTCCTCCATCTCTCCCTCCTTCCTTCTCCTTTACCCTCCCTCCTTTCCTCACTTCTCTTCTTCCTTCTCTCCCTCCTTCCCTTCCTCATGGCACGCTCTCCTCCCTCCCACGGCATTCAGATCGAAGTCACCCACACAGACACACGAGTGGCTTACAGACACGCCAGACACTCTATCATCAAGACGTGTGTGTGTGTGTGTGTGTGTGTGTGTGTGTGTGTGTGTGTGTGTGTGTGTGTGTGTGTGTGTGTGTGTATAGATATGTCAATACAGAAGAAAAAAAATATTGAGCGAGAAAAAATATATATAAAAACATCAAAAGGAAAAACCGGTAGTAACAGTGGTGGTAGTAGTAGTAGTAGTAGTAGTAGTAGTAACAGTAGTAGTAGTAGTAGTAGTGGTAGTAGCAGTAGTATTAGTAGTAGTAGTAGCAGCAGTAGTAGTAGTAGTAGTAGTAGTAGTAGTAGTAGCAGTAGTAGTAGTAGTAGTAGCAACATTAGTAGTGGTAGTAGTAGTAGTAGTAGTAGTAGCAACTGTAGTAGTGGTAGTAGCAGTGGTGGTGGTGGTAAAAGTAATCGTCTAAGATGTAGTAAAAGTAGGAGCAGAAACATAACTACAATAATAACTCATCAATATCCAATACTTTCGGACTGATTAATTACAACACAGGGAGAGGCGCAACAAAAAGACGGGAACGATTGGTTATACTCTCCTCCTCTGCCTCATCTACCTCTTCAGCCTTCTCCTCCTACTGCCGTTATCTTCTACTCTTCTATAAATTTACTTCTAGCTCTCTATCCTCTTCCTCCGCCTCTCATTCCTCCTCCTTCTACTCCTCCTCTTACTCCTCTATGCTGTCCCTCCCACAGTATCCCTCTCACCCAGAATCCCCCGAAAAAAAATGTAACAGAGAACAATTTGGAGGAAAATAACTGACATGCAAATTCCACAATCCTATACATTCGAAGAAGCGGAACGGGGGCAGCCAGGTTAGAGGGGGGTGGAGGGGGGAGGAGTAGAGGAGGGGAGAGGAGTGGAGGAGGGTGCAGAAGAGGAGGGAGTGCTGTGTTGGTTAGCAGTGTTGGAAGGTTTGTGTGCAGCAAGGGAGAGAACTGTAAGAAGAGAAAGGGAGGAGTGAAAAGAGTGAGAATGGGGTACTGGAGAGCCTCTTGATATTGACATTAAGGTCCGTGTGGTGTGTGTGTATGTGTGTGTGTGTGTGTGTGTGTGTGTGTGTGTGTGTGTGTGTGTGTGTGTGTGTGTGTGTGTGTGTGTGTGTGAGTTTGCGCGCACAACAAAAAACAGGAAATCTAGATGTTAATCTTTCAAAGTTTGCATGTATGTATATCTAACCACACACACACACACACACACACACACACACACACACCAATGCTCACAACAGGTTGCTCAGTACGAAAAACACTGTAAAAGCTTAATTTTATAGTAGACTGCCTGATCTTTGCGTGTTTGAGAGAGAGAGAGAGAGAGAGAGAGAGAGAGAGAGAGAGAGAGAGAGAGAGAGAGAGACGAGAGACGAGAGAGACGGTTGCTTTGCGTTAATATTCATAAAACCAATCTAATCCTCGAGTCTTTGTAGCTTAATGAGAGAGAGAGAGAAAGAGCGAGAGAGGGAATAAAAAGAAGAAAATAAGTTGCAGCCAGGCCAGACCATCCATCTACTTGTAGGTCCCAGACGCGGGCTGCAAACTGATCAAAGAATCTCGCGTGGCATCCAAAGTTAATGTGACGTGAGTGTTCATGTAAATTTAAACAGGTAAAGAGGAAGGGATGCTTACTCTAACATCATCATAATCATCATCATCATCAGCAGCAGCAGGACCTCCACCACCACCACCACCATTATCCTTCGTACCCACTTAGGCTTAACCATCACTACCACCATAATAAGCACCTCTTTCTTTACCACATTGCCTTACGACCACCACCACCACCACAATTATCGTTCGCACCATCATCAGACCCACGTAAGCTCAACCATTACAACCAACATCATGATTGTCTCCTTCACTACATCACTGCACCACCATCACCATTACCATTACCATCACTATTTCCACAGAACACACATTCTGCAACGCACCACGACCACCACTTCCACCCCAGCATCATCCCAGCACAGTTGTATTCATATGACTACCCCTGACTTCATAACCTACATTACACCGATGAGTACCACCACCATCACCACCTCCACTCATGACGCAACTATCACTGACATCGCGCCGGCACCCTAACCTTCACTACTTAACGATCCACATCATCACAAAATTAACCTCTGCAGCCTTTCATCCTTAGCATCACTACCACCATCACCAGTATCATTATCACAACCACTACCACGACCACTAACATCAAAGCAGCACATCCCACCGTTGCCTGCCGTTGTCATCTACTAACTACCATGAACCGACCTCAGCACTAACCAGGCATTGCACTAACACCAACACCATCATCACCATCATTATTTCTATTACCATATTACAATGAAATGTCTTGCTTATTGTACTACTGGTCACTACTATCCTCACCACACACACACACACACACACACACACACACACACACACACACACACACACACACACACACACACACACACGACACAGAGAGATGCAGAGACAGAAATAATACAGGTGAGACAAAAACTGTGCAAGCCAACCAACAAAAACAGCGACCGACAATAACATTTCGGATAAAATTCGCCATATTCCCTTTAAGTAGCCGGACACAATTTCTTTTCTGTGCATTTATCCGGCGATGCAACGCGTCCGCCGCTTAATTTCATTGTAGGAATAATAGAAAAAAAATAAAACCTAGTTCACATCGGAGACACGGCAGAGAGAGAGAGAGAGAGAGAGAGAGAGAGAGAGAGAGAGAGAGAGAGAGAGAGAGAGAGAGAGAGAGAGAGAGAGAGAGAGAGAGAGAGAGAGAGAGAGAGAGAGAGAGAGAGAGAGAGAGAGAGAGAGAGAGAGAGAGGAGGAGGAGGAGGTAGAGGGAAGGAGGTAATTATCGGAGGAAGATGGAATAGAAAATTGGGTAAGAGACGAAGGCAGTGTAATTGGCAAGAGGTGGAAGAGAGGGGAGAGTAATAAACGAAGAGGAAGAGAGGGAGAAGATAAGATGGACGGAGGGAAAAGCAGATAATTGGCCTGAGGAGGGAACATAAGTAGGGAGAGAACGGGAGAAGACGGAAATATTGCAGGTGTTATGGGGAAAAATCATGAAATTACAAAGGCAAAGCGATGAGGAAGAGAGAGAGAGAGAGAGAGAGAGAGAGAGAGAGAGAGAGAGAGAGAGAGAGAGAGAGAGAGAGAGAGAGAGAGAGAGAGAGAGAGAGAGAGAGAGAGAGAGAGAGATTGTCTATGAAGGCTCCACATTATTTACAAAACGGGATCAATGTTTTTGTTTGTTAGTTAGGTGCTCATAGTTGATTAATGAGTTAATTAGTTAATGCGTTTTTTTTTTTGCTTGTTTGTTGTTTATTTATTTACTGGTGTGTGTGTGTGTGTGTGTGTGTGTGTGTGTGTAAGCACGCGCGCGCGACAAAATATTACGTATTCACAAAAGATTTATCTCCCAAGAGTAAACTTTTTCCTCCTTTCCTCCTACTCTTCCTCAGCATCGAACTTTTCTTACCTCCCATCCCCCCCTCTATTCCCCCGTCCCCCCCTCCATCCTCCCATCCCCCCCAACCCCCGTCTCTGCTGGGGAGGGAATACAGTATCCAACAGGCAGTCAGGTTCGCACGAAAAAAAAAAAAAAAACTTTGCATGTACCGTCCATTAGCGGGGAGAGGCTTGTTGGGCAGAGTTACTCGTGGGGAGGGGCGGTGGGGGTTAGGGAGGGAGAGGAGGGAGAAGTGGGGGTAGAAAAGAGAGGGGCAGGGGGAGTATAATATGATGGGGGCGACAAAGAGGAGGAAAGAAAAGCGGTCACTGAAGACAGAAGGGAAATGGGAAGATATATGTAGTGAAGGACGGGGAGGAAAGTAGGAAAAGAGTAGGAAAGCTATGAGAGGAGACAGGATGTAAAACAGGCCTAAGAAGAGAAGGAAGGCGAAGGAAAGGCACAAAAGGAGACAAGGATGAAGAAAGGCGGAAAGGAGAGTAGGAAAGGGTAGGAAAAGAATAATATGGGAGGAAACAATGACGAAGAAATGAGGTAAAAAAGGCGAGACAGAAGAAAGATGAAAATGTTGGGCAAAAGGAAAGAATGAAAGTAGGAGAAGAAAACGGAACGAGAGGCCATAGAAGAGGAGGAAGAGAGGGATAGATTAATTTTAGCAGGTGGGAGGGGAGAAGATAGGTAGGAGAGAGGCAGTGAAGAAAATAGTTAGGAGAAGGAGAGAGGAAGAAGGAGAGGTAGGGATGGATTCAGGAGAGAAGGGGGGAGAGAGAGGGCGAGGAGGAATGAGGGCCGGAGGGAGGCATGGAGGGAAGGGGGGAGGTAGTGGGGGAGGAGGGATGTGAATAATGATGATAAAGATGCAGGAGCCCGCCATGAAATGCTTTGATTTAGTGGATAATGACAAAGTGATGATAAGGTGGTGATAAGAGCAGCGCACGTACCAAGTCTCGTCTACGTAGTCCTCGTCGAGCGAACGTTTTCTAGACCGGCAACGTTCACAGCGAAAATATTTATACGGAGCGGTTGGTTGTGACGAGAGGATTATAGCAACACTCACCCTCTGTCACTGTAATATTCTCCTTCTTTTGTTTCTGGTTAGGTACGCGCATGTCTTTTTTTCTCTCTCTTTTATTTCTATTTTTTTTCACATGTCGGAAAAGAACTGATGAATACTACGTTAACCATTCTCTTATGATCATTCTCTTCTTTGTAATGTGTTTTCCTGTTGTTGTTGTTGGTGGTGGTTGTGGTGGAGATGGTGGTGGTGGTGGCGGTGGTGGTTCTGGCTATTGTGGTTGTTGCTATTGCTATTGTTGGTGTTGCTGGTGTTAGTATTGTTGTTGTTGTTGTTGTTGTTGTTGCTGCTGCTGCTGCTGCTGTTGTTGTTGTTGTTGCTGTTGTTGTTGTTGCTGGTGCTGTTGTTGTTGCTGTTGTTGTTGTTCCTTCTTTACACCCTCTATGGAAAAGACTAAGCACTGTACCAAGACAATATTGTAAAACTCTACGCCATCTTCCCGCCTTCATTCAAATATTCTGCAGAGTCTTCGCATCACCGACTCTTATAAGTTAGGTTGTTTCCTCTGACTGTTACCTATCACCAACTACACCGCGGATAGGGTGGAATCATGAACCACTACAGCAACGCAACACTCTCCGTCACCTCACCGCCTTCTTTCATCATTCCAAAGTTTATGTACAGCCACGTCGTATAATTGTTCCTCCTCTGTTATGTAATTTCCTCTGCACTCTACCATAGTATAAAATTACCTCACCCTTCTCTTCTTTCTTATGTTATTTACACTTGCTATACTTCACTACCATAACATTACCTTAGTGTTACGCCATTAATCTTTACCTCATCGTTCTTTTGTTTATCACGTCTATTCCTCTTGCTGCTGAAGTGAAAATGACTGAGCACCGGTCCATTACATTCATCATCAGATCATCCTTCTTTTTACGGCTATTTAAACTAAGCCATAACAGTCATTATTACCTCGTTCGTCGTCTTTTCCTTTCACTGTTGAGCGATTTATTACATTTCTTGCACGGGGAGGTTTGAAACACCATACTGTTTATCATTTTTTCTGCACCCTTCCCCTCTCGTTCTTATCTGATGACATGAAACACGGGTAAAGGCTTTTAAAAGAGATCAAAACTAACTATTAGCAGTCCGCACCCTCTCATTCTCATGCTTCTACTTCGCTGCACATTATTATCAAGGGAGGATTTGCTAAAGAGACCAATATAGCTTGTTGTACACTCCATCCGTGCTACTGTTTTTTTGCATCATCACTTTACCTTTTAATGTGGACTGAGAGGTGCCCCTGATCCGAAGAGGGCATTAAGTTTAGGCGTTCTTGTTCTTTATATCTTTTGTCTTATTTCAAGATTTCCCAAAGTGTGACCATTTTTAATATGGCTCATCATTAGTTTCCGTATATTTTATTTTCACCTTTTACTTTCATGACGACGAGTATACTAAGAATGGCTTTACACAGGTCTAAACTAACTCCAGCCTGCTTGCATCTCTTTCTCCTCATTTTTACATTATTATACATTCCTTCATTCATCGGCTAGGATTGTGTATGTATGAGAGTAAGTGAGCCAAACCTCTTCTATACTTCATCTGCTGTTTATATCAGTTAATTTCTAAAGAGTGTAGAGTTCGAAAGACTCCACTGTATCTTTAATGTTACTGTTTATTCTTACTTGATGGTGCGACATATACGAAAGTCTTAAATTAGACCAAAACTAACTATTACTTGCTTGCACCTCGCTCTTGGAAAGCTTTTACTTTACTGGAAGCTACATACAGAAAAAAATTGTAATAGAGGGGAGCATACTAATTTATATCATACATCTTCTCTACTGCATCTTCCGCATTATCAGTTCATCTCTTGGTGTGTATAGCGTGAACAGCGTTAGCGAGGACTCGCCTTTAGTTTTGGCGTTCTTCCTTCCTTTCCTCGACACGTAACCTCATCCTTGGCGGGGAAGAGGGGAAAGGTCTCTTCCATCCCCAGCGCCTGAGGGAGAAACAAAATAGTTGAGCTCGTGAACTTTTGCGACAGTGTGATACTCTCATGTACTTAACTTTGTGGGCATTTTTATAGCTGAGAAAACGTAATAATGGTCGCGATGTGTAGTTTCAAAAATATATATCCTTTTAAGAAGTTGCGTAAAAACTGAAAAATCATTCTGTTACGGTGCGTCATTCTTGTACTGAATACCATAAAGTGAAAGTGTGAAATAGGAAACTTTTCAGAATAACGAGTGCAGACGGAAGTGGTTTCGCTCGGGAACATCGTCTTCCGAGACCATCTTCAGGTGTTTAATTAAAAATCGTGCCCATAAAAGATTGGCACGTGCCCAGTACTGCAGCCGTATAACGTTACACTTCACTGAGCATAATTCGTAAATTTAAGTGCACATGAAAGAAAGAGACAGAGAAAAAAAAAAGAAAACTAAATATCATCAATCAGTTACAATGTTTTTTTTAAGTTCTTTTACAGAATATTAATTGTTTCAAAGAAAATCCAGTAAAACAATCGCATCGCCCGCCAGCATTTCAAATAACAGTTTGGGTAATAAAATGCATCCGCACGAAACTACAAAAGCTTGACGCTAACTCGTCAATGTGTGTGTGTGTACGTGTGTGTGTGTGTGTGTGTGTGTGTGTGTGTGTGTGTGTGTGTGTGTGTGTGTGAAAACGCTTGATGGCGGGCATGCGTGCGGCTCCGAGGCAGGATAGAGATATTCCGGTGAATCTGGTTCCTTCTACAAATATATTTTCCCGAGCCTTATTGAACGTACAGGATCGGAATGTGAGGTTTTAATTACGACGAAACTTTCCAGTTTTGTCAATATTAAATAGTTTTGCGACATACAATTTTCTTTGTGTAAAATGATTACTTTGGCAGGGGCCGGTGATCGCCGGGGGCCTGTCCGGCCGCGGCGCAAGCCTGGCCGTCGGGACGCCATCGTGTGTCGGCGGGCACACTGCCGCGGGGAGAATGGCAATGTGGCGAGGTGGCTGCTCAGTATGGCCGGATATTTTTCTTAATTTTAGTGCAGGGAAATGCATCTTCAATGAGAGGGAATGTAATGTTTATAGAAGGCGGTCGGTAGATTGAGTGGTATGTAAGGAGGGCGTGGCGAGGGGGGAGGTGGGGTGGGGGGGAAGGAGGTGCACGGGGAACGATTGGGATGATAGAATTATTGTCCTACGATTTAAATCTGACCCAAATCATTTCTGAAACTGCACAATACCGTATGTTTGGTCACAGACAACACTGGCGGCTCCAAAACAAACAAATTTACCTCTACCGCTACACTCAAACAAAGAGACAAACAGACAAACGCGCGCACACACACACACACACACACACACACACACACACACACACACACACACACACACACACACACACAGAAACGTAGACTGAGAGGCAATAGTCACTTTATATTAAGACGATCAAAGTGAGGCGGTAATGGGCCCCTGATGAGAGACGCTCCCACACTCCCGCCGCCTTTATGTTAATTAGCAGGACCCGCCACGCTGAAATTATTCCAATCTATCACGGGCTCACAATCTCCGGCCGACCCTCTCTCTCTGGCGGTGTTCTTTCCATCCTGTGTGAGTGCTGCTGTGCGTCTCTTCTTCCTTCCCCTTGTGTTTCCTCAGACTTCATGATATTTTGTCTTGCCGATTTTTTTATTTATGCTTCCATGCGTTTGTCTTTTCTTCGTCCTCCTCCTGTGTGTCGTGTTTTTTATGTACCTGTTCCCTTTGCTCTTCCCCGCTTCCTGTGTTTATTTTGTGTGCCCGCTCCTTTCTCTTGTGTGACTAATCGAATCTTTCTTCCTCCGCTGTGCGCTCAGGTTCTTATTCTTCCTTGCAGGTGCTGGCGGTGGGGCCGGCAGGAGAGGGACAACATGCTGGCGCTGGCCTGTTGGCTCATCGTCCTCCTCTGCGGGGAAGGTGAGTAAGAACATGTTTTGAGTTATTTCTTGCAAGAAGAGAAGATTGTGATATCTGACTGTGGTATGTTTTGTTCAAATTATGTAGACTATCCATTTGTTCTACGTATTACACTTCCTGATGCACGCATTCACGTTCAGTGAGGCCGCTTCATTAACAGAACTCTCGTAATGCTTGGATTATTTTTCATATGGAAGATTCAATAAATGGGCAAATAAATGCTTCTGAATCAGACTAGCAAGAAGTCTGTAATTCAAACAGATAGCACAACCTTATATTTACCTCAACTGCCGCTCTCGATGCACTTAACAAGAGAGGTATTGTTTTTAAAATAGCTCCACCGCGGTGCAGTGGTCAGCGTCCCTGGTTACGAATCTGCGGGCCTGGGTGTGAATCCAAGGCCGGCAGTTGGGATGCAGCCCAAGCACCTATTCATAATCCTTTAGGGGTGGTCAATAAATGGGTATCTAGGGAACCCTGGGGAGGGTCAACTGTGGTGACCCGGATGTTACACTGGCCATGTGTCGGGTTAATAGGTTCCCTCCCACCACAGGTTCAAAGGGCCAACGGGACAGATATGTGCACCGCCGCCAGGCGCAGCTGTAGTGTATGCACCCAACTTTACTTTTACTTTACTTCTCAATAAACTGTATCTAGAAGATACAGCTTATTGTGTGCCGGGGCCGGGATTCAAACCAAGGCCCACAGATTCGTAGCCAGGGACGCTTACTACTACACCGCGGTGGAGCTATCTTAAAAATAATACCTCTCTTTGTTAAGTGTATCGAGAGCGGTAGTTGGGGTAAATATAAGGTGTATGTATTGGGGGGGGGGTAACTCATTGTGGTCTGACCACGCACTGGACCCGCGATTGCTCGACTTACACCCGGTACCCATTCCTTGCTGGGTGACCAGGGGCATGGATTAAAGGAGACGATCGTTCGTTTCTAATCTGTCGGAGCTGAAATCCCGAACCTAGCGGTTGTGAGACGAGCAGGCAGACCACTGCGCTACGGAACTCCGCAGTACAAGGGTGCATACTCCGTAGTACAGTGGTGTATACCTTTATACACACACACACACACACACACACACACACACACACACACACACACACACATACACTTGTAGGGAGTAGGTAGGAAGACACCTACCGAAACGGGCGTAAGCCACTCCCGATGAGGTATATATGGGAAGTGAGGAGGGAGCTGAAGCCCTCCAAAGACCCTTCCCATATCAATAGTGGTGTTCCACAGGGCTCTATCCTATCACCCACTCTCTTCCTGTTATTCATCAATCATCTTCTTTCCATAACAAACTGTCCTATCCACCATTACGCTGACGACTCCACTCTGAATTATTCAACTTATTTCAACAGAAGACCCTCTCAACAGGAATTAAATGACTCCAGACTGGAGGCTGCAGAACGCTCAACCTCAGACCTTGCTATCATTTCCGATTGGGGTAAAAGGAACCTTATGTCCTTCAATGCCTCAAAAACCCAATTTCTCCACCTATCAACTCGATACAATCTTCCAAACACCTATCTCCTATTCTTCAACAATACTCAGCTGTCACCTTCTTCAATACTAAACATCCTCGGTCTATCCTTAATTCAAAATCTTAACTGGAAACTTCACATCTCCTCTCTCACTAAATCAGCTTCCTCGAGGTTGAGGTTTCTGTATCGTCTCCGCCAGTTCTTCTCCCCCGCACAGTTGCTATCCATATACAGGGGCCTTGTCCGCCCTCGCATGAAGTATGCATCTCACGTGTAGGGGGCTCCACTCACACAGCTCTGTTGGACAGAGTGGAGTCTAAGGCTCTTCGTCTCATCAGCTCTCCTCCTCTTACTGATAGTCTTCTACCTCTTAAATTCCGCCGCCATGTTGCCTCTCTATTTTCTATCGATATTTTCGCGCTGACTGCTCTTTTGAACTTGCTAACTGCATGCCTCCCCCTTTACCACGACATTCTACTCAAGCTCATCCGTTTACTGTCCAAATCCCTTACGCACGAGTCAACCAGCATTTTCACTCTTTCATCCCTCACGCTGGTAAACTGTTGAGCAATCTTCCTTCATCCGTATTTCCTCCTGCCTACGACTTGAACTCTTTCAAGAGGAGGATATAAGGACACCTCTCCTTCCGAGATTGACCTATCTTTCGGCCATTCCTCTTGACTTTTTTTGTAGAAGCAGTGAGTAGCGGACTTTTTTTTCATTATTTTTCCTTTTTTTTTTTTTGCCCTTGAACTGTTTCATTTAATGAAAGAAAAAACACACACACAAAAAAAGATTAAATAGGCCCATGTCCTTCCTCACCCTCGGAGAGTGCGCCACGGGTGTGACGGGCAGCTGAGGTGTGGGTGCAGGGGTGGATTATTACCCTGCCCTGACATGCTCTGATTACGGGGTTGCACTGAAGCCTGGAATAAGAAGTCCAAGCCCAAGACCTTCCCTCCTTCCCCTCCGACCATTCACTCATACTTATCCTGACTCGTATCTTGCAGGGCTGCTCTCTCTCTCTCTCTCTCTCTCTCTCTCTCTCTCTCTCTCTCTCTCTCTCTCTCTCTCTCTCTCTCTCTCTCTCTCTCTCTCTCTCTCTCTCTCACACACACACACACACACACACACACACACACACACACACACACACACACACACACACACACACACACACATACACACAAGCACAGCTACTTTTGTTGAGGTTACTGGGAATTCTTTACAATGAGGAAACGAAAGCGATGAAATAGTCTCCGCAGAAAGTCACACAACGACAGCGTGCACGCCAGTGGGTCAGCGTAAGGTGCTCGGTGAAGTCTTTTCCCGGAACGCTACTGTTTGGGGTTGGCAATCGTGGTAGTGGTAATAGTGGCGGTGGTGGCAGTGGTGGTAACAGTGGATTGGCCTTGCCTCTCAATGCTTTGGCTTCTTCCGTGTTGCCTACCCTATATTTCTTCCTCTCTCTCTCGCCTTCCTCTTTTACACGTCATCGCCACCGCCGCCGCCCCGTCATCGATGAAGGGCTTCATAATCCGGGGAAGCCGACGTAAAGCAGATATCATAATAAATGCACACCAGTCTTATGAGGCATGGAACACACACACACACACACACACACACACACACACACACACATCATAAGAATTCACAATTAGAAATAATAAGAAGTCTTTAGTCTTCCACTGACTTATTCTGTTTCACGTGTCGAATAACTCAATATGTCTACTTCATAGATGCATCTTTAATTAACCATATGAATTACTCAAACATCATCGGGAAAATCCTGACCATTGCTACTTATTTAAGATACTATCCCCTCCATTTTAAAATCTGTTACGAGTTTTCAACAGTCTAGTTAAAATGGTGATAAGGATGATGTTACAGATGACAGTTTGCTGTAAATGGTTTGCCAGGCACATGAAAACAAAGGCGTGTATATATCCAGGAAAAGGTGATGATCTGAAAGTTTTCGGTTGCAGGTTGTTGGAAATGACTCTTCAGGTAAACAAAGTCGGAAGGTGTTTCTAGTATGTAGTGATACACAGAAATTTTACAAGTAAATTGATATTGTACAAAGTTTACCAGGTAAGCAAGGGCAAGGCGTGTTTCTAGTAAAAGATGATGATAAGAAAATTGCAGCTGTTGGATTATGTTAAAAAAAGGTTCACCGTCTAAATGAAAGTATAGATTGAATGATGACAAGCAGGTGTTTATAAGTGACAAATAATTATAAGTGATTAACCAGGCTAATATATGGTAGCGTGGCTTATATATGGTAGTGAGCAGCAAGTTACAGTTAGCATATTATTATAGATGGCTCGAAAGGTATACATAAATCTAGGAAACGATGATCAGGTGGAATTTATTGTAAAATGCAGGAGTGTCTAGTAAATCTAATGGAGCAGACTAGAAATTTCGGAGTGACGTAAAACTAAGAAGCTCGATAATTATAAGGATTTTTTTTTTTAAATTGGTGAAGAGTTGCTGGTAATAGGCCCAATATTATTACAAATGGCTGAAAACAGACGTCATAGTGTCAAGTAAATGATGAGAAGGAGGTTACAGATGAGACTATTATAAAGGGTTGGGCAGGTAGGTGAAGGAGGCGGCGTGTGTGGCCGGTGCAGGGACGCGGCCGCCCTTCCCGGCCCCTTGAAGGGCGGCGGGGCGTGGGCGTGGCAGGGAGGGAGGGCGGGAGGAGGTTAGTTGGGAGACTAAACAGAGGGTCGCCTCAGTGTTTGTCGGCTCTGATTCTCCATTCTGTCAGATCTCACGGACAAACAAACAGGCCGCGCCGTAACAAGGGGGTGCGGGGGGAGGGAAGGAGGAGCTCTCAAACACCGGCTGAGGCTGAGGAGACATCGAGGTCAGGGAGCCACAACGTTTCCCTTCAGATCCTTCCTTCCTGCCTCCATCTTGCTTCCTTCAGGCCAGGATCTCCATTTCATCGTTCCTCTCCTTCTCCTTCTCCTTCACCCTCCGCTTCTTCTTGATTCAGGATTCCATTGCAATTAATTACCTTATTTGGGGAGGGGAAAGGAGCCATGATTTCGATTACTGCATTATGTTTATTTTTACGAGGACGATATTATTGCTCATTTAGTGTTGTTTGATGAACCTCTGATTTTTGGTTCTGCGGTGAAATTTGTGTGTTGTGTGTGTTAAGGAGTGTTGAGAGAAAGAGAACGTGTATGCATGTGCGTGTGTGTGTGCGTGCGTGCTTTTGTGAGTGTGTGTAATTCACAACCGAATAATCACGAGTTGGACTCGCTTTCGCCAGTAGGTACCCTTACGACGTGAGCAAGTGCTCATTATTGTCGATCTCTGGGTACTGCCATTATTTCACACACCACTCACCGCATCCCCCTTGCTCAAGGGGGGACAGTAACCACTCCTAGTCAACGGAGAGAATCCAGGCTGATCGGGGCTGGAACCGCCGCCTGTTTGGCCGTGAAGTCTTAAACCGTGGCGCTCTAACCGATTGAGCTACCGGAGTGTGTGTGTGTGTGTGTGTGTGTGTGTGTGTGTGTGTGTGTGTGTGTGTGTGTGTGTGTGTGTGTGTGTGTGTGTGTGTGTGTGTGTGTGTGTGTGTGTGTGTGCGCTTGTGTGTGTGATGTGAGGTCCCGCGCGTGTGAAGGTGTTCCGGGCGGCTCGTACACAAAAACACTTCTTGCATCATGGAGTGCCTCAAGAACCCTCGAGGTGCTCCTGGACTTGAGAGCGACATGAGCAACGCCGTAAACTGTTTCGTGGATACAAGATCGCGCACACACACACACACACACACACACACACACACACACACACACACACACACTGCAACACACGCGAGTGCACTGAATATATTTATAAAAGAAATACAGGTAAAAGGAACGAAAGTGTAGGTAAGACGCCAGTGAGAAAGGTGGGAGTGAGGGACAGAACGAAGGGAAAAAAATGGATATCAGGAAAAGTAAAAGAAAAAAAGGAAGAGGAACGCGCACACACTTTTATTTGCTTCTAGTTATCTTGGTTGGTTTCACGATGCGGCAAAAGGAAAACAAGAGCCTCAAAAGTGGGCGCCAGACGTCATAACCTTGGAGCAGCAGCGACGCTTCTCTCACCTGCTACCCGAGTCCTCCTCTCCGCCTTTGAGCTTCCTCTCTTTATCTTTTCTTTTTCGGCGGAGGGAGGGGAAGGGGGGGGGAGAGGGGGAGGGGGCACAGAAGAGGGAGAAAAGGGGGTTTATCATTTTTCTTGTGTTTTGTCTTTCTGTGTCTTTCTCTCTGCATGTGTCTCTTTGTGTGCTCTCTCTCTCTCTCTCTCTCTCTCTCTCTCTCTCTCTCTCTCTCTCTCTCTCTCTCTCTCTCTCTCTCTCTCTCTCTCTCTCTCTCGTATTGTCTATGCCTGTATATTATTCCCTCTTCCTCCCAGTCCTTATTCATCTTCTCTCTCTTTCCCATCTCCTTAAAGACTATTTCCCACATTTTTTCACTTCCTCGTTTTCAATTACTTACTTGTCTTTTCAATTCCTTTTTTAATTCCTTTCGTTTTCTAATTATGGTATCCAGTTCCATTTCTTTTTCCTCTCCTGGCTCTGCACCACGCCTCCACTCAGCCTCGTCATCGTCTGATTCTTAAAGGTTTTCTTCACGTGGTTTTTTTTCCCATGACATGTTTTCCTTCTTCTACATGCTCTCTGTCCGGTCTCTCTCTCGGCTGGGGTTCATATTTTCTCTCTCTCTCTCTCTCTCTCTCTCTCTCTCTCTCTCTCTCTCTCTCTCTCTCTCTCTCTCTCTCTCTCTCTCTCTCTCTCTCTCTCTCTCTCTCTCTCTCTCTCTCTCTCTGTGCAGGCCATCATACGTGCACCTCTCTTTCTCTCTACCATAAGCTTCTCAACTTTTGCCGCCTTCCTCAGTGCAATATGAAGAGAAGAGTTTTCCGTCCTGCCAGCAAATCCTCCCCCCCCTCCCCCCCATACCTCTTCATGACAGGCCGCTAATGGCTGAAGGGGACAACATCCACAACACAACACTAGACATAAATTATCATAGTTCTAAATGCTCAGTA
Source organism: Eriocheir sinensis (assembly GCF_024679095.1). NCBI lineage: Eukaryota > Metazoa > Arthropoda > Malacostraca > Decapoda > Varunidae > Eriocheir > Eriocheir sinensis. The sequence goes on from NC_066511.1 coordinate 24,325,079, forward strand.
GTTCTCTCACCTTTCAATGAGTTTCTTGTCTCGTTATATACGTAGTCTGTCGATGGAAAAATATCCCGAGTTGGTAATCTTGCTTTCCTTTTTTCTTCCTCTTATATTTGGTTCATGCTGAGCTTCAGTGTTGTCTAGCGGCAAACGAGGCTCCGGCATGAATCGTCTTTCTGAAAACTCATCCTGTCTCACGGTGTCCCTCTGCCCAGCTTGCTTTCCCAAGGCTAAGAGAAAGGAGTGCCTTGTTCATGCTGGGAAGGAAAGAAAAGTGTTAATTAAGCAGGAAAGTGACACGCCACGTCTCCCGCGGCCTGAGGCGACTTCAAAGGTGCGCCAGAGCGGGGACACAGAGCTCCACGGTCTAAATAATGACTTGATTTTGTTATGCTCCGTCAAGGTTCTTTTCGGCCGCCGTGGTCCTATTTAATTTTCTAGTCGAAATCTTCCACCAAACTTACGGCTCGGAAGCCAATCTTCGGTCATGCCTGCGTTAGTTTGAGTCCCTCGTTACTTATTCCGTTTGTGACGAGGCTCGGGGCTCAGGGGAGGTAAAAAGCTTTTCTTCCTTGCCTCTGTTGCCTTTCCTGTTGAGAGCCATTCGTCCTCGCCTTTCAAATATTACTGTCTGTCTTGCGGCCCGTGTCCTGTTATTTCATTCTTGTTTTTTGTTGTTTCAATAAAAGATGCCCTCCAAAAAATATACTTCATCTAATTACAGTAGCACAGAGAAAGGGAGCTGAAACGTTAGAAAAGGTGACTTAAGAATTATCTCGAGCCAGGTATCAAAGGGATGTAGCTCTGCCACGGCTGCAAGAAAGCGCTGCCCCTCTCACCAAAAAAGTGCTGAGAGCTAGGATGGAACTTTCAATTCTATTGGTCGCAAGATGAGCACAACACCCACAGAGCCAGCCGGTCCGCTTGGGAATTTAGAAGTAGTGGGGCCTCGACGCACTGGAGGTGTCAGGCATGCAGCATCCTGGCTCCGACTTTTTTTTTTCTTGCCTCTGCAGCTGACTTCAACTGGCTCAAGACACAGGAATCCAGAAAAAGGATTTTTTTCTGACGCATATTATGAACCATGCATACACAATGCCTTCAGTTTTGGAATCTTGAAGAAAGTTGCAGCGTGAGGGAGTGAAAAGGACTCGCTAGAAGTAAACGAAATACGGAAAACGACATGACATGCTCGAGACGAAAACGAATAATTTTCCTGGAAAGGCGGCGTCCCGAAGGACAAAGAGCCGAGGCCATGCTTTTCTTGGTCTACTGCCTGGCCACCTCGTCCCCGCTGGGTGTCCCTCAGTCCCATGAACAGCGGCGGAGAGAATGTTCCCGCCATGCACATCAAGACGCCGCCTCCAGAAATGAGAAATCTGCCTCACTTTCACTTACCCACTAACTGTTTGCCGCCGCTGGACGATGGCAGCAGGACCTAACCCTCACCCGCACGCTACGAAGGTACTCACGTTGAGGCTCAGAGGACACAGGGGAGGTGGGTGCTACACGCCCTACTTCCATTATGTCATCCCAAGAACCAACAAACAGAGGCGCCTTTCGCCTGAGCTGTAATTATCCTCGTTGGTTTCGTTTCCTAAGAATTTCCTGTTTTATAACCTATTTTTAAGCTCGAATACTTATTCTACATAAAAACACGAGGGCAGAGTACCAAAATACTAATTCCGCCTAACAATTCATAACGAAAAACGTGATTGAAGCCTTGGAAATATTACATCTTTACCGTGAAACGCTGCAAATAGTAACCTTAATTACCAACTTCTCTAACGTTCCAGGTAAACTATAAGCGTCAACACACACTTGTCCAAAAAACACGCGTCAATGGCCG
>NC_066511.1:24329421-24346921 GCF_024679095.1 Eriocheir sinensis
CATACACGCCACCGTTCAACAGAAAGCCTTCCTTCCTTCTTTCCCTGCCACACAAGCCCACAGTACAAACGCCGCCTCCTTTTCCAGCTACCCACATCATTCCACGGACATTCTCAACCCTCGCTTGCTTTCTCTGCCACAGCGATCAATCTTTTTTTATTCCTTTACCTTGCCATACACACAGTCTTCCAAACGTCGCCTCTGCCTTACCCTGCCACACCCTCCATCGACGCCGCCTCTTTTCCCCCTACCCTGTCATCCCTTGATCGCGGCGCCTCAGCCCTGGTATCCATCTTCATCCTTCCATTATCACTGCTAACTTTCCTTCCACCTCACTCCTCCCATCTCCCTCGAGCCATCACCCATAAACATCCCATTTAGTCTCCTTCCTAAGTCTCCTCCTCTCCCCTCCTCTCTTTCTTCCTTCTCTTCCCTTTCCCTAATGCCAGGCCATCTTTCCTCCCCTCTTCTCTTCCGTTTCACACCTCGCTTACGATCCCATCACTTATCCCCTCATCATTTCCTCCCTATATTCTTCTTTCATGCACTCTCTTTCTCTCTCTATATATATCTCCTCTATTTCTCCTTTACTCTCACCTCACTTCCTTTGCTCCTCTCGTCTCGCTGCACATCCTTCACGCTTTTTTCATTTTATATTTTCTCTCCCTCGTTTCCTTTTGTTCTTTCTTTGGCTGTAAATGTTAATCCCATCATCAAAGCTTCGCCATCAGTTCCTATTTTCTCTCTCTCTCTCTCTCTCTCTCTCTCTCTCTCTCTCTCTCTCTCTCTCTCTCTCTCTCTCTCTCTCTCTCTCTCTCTCTCTCTCTCTCTCTCTCTCTCTCTCTCTCTCTCTCTCTCTCTCTCTCTCTCTCTCTCTCTCTCTCTCTCTCTCTCTCTCTCTGCATTGTTAACCTTTCACCCCTACCCCTGTCCGTCTCCTATTCTCTATAACATATATTTCATTGCCTTTTTCTCTCGTTTCTATGTCGGTACTCCCCCCCCCCCACCACCACCACCACTTCCACCACCATCACCTCAAACACCAGTCCCCATCTCGATCCCTAATTGGGGTTGGTGGCGCGCCCCTCCCCTGCCCTTCCAACCCTCTCCCTTCCCCCTTCCCTCACCCCAAGCTCAGTGGTTGTTACCCGACACTGATGGACGAAAAGTTGGAAAAAATATTCGCCACTGTTTCAGTATCACTATAGTGTATTTGTGTGTCCATTATTTCTTTTTTTCGCAGGCACACAAAACGGAACAGAACGGAAGGGAAAGGAGGGAGGGACGGAGGGGCAAAGGGAAAGGGAAAGTGGAAGGGAGAGAGAGGGAGAATGGGAGAGAGAGGGTGAAAGGGAGAGAGAGGGAGAGAGAGAGAGAGAGAGAGAGAGAGAGAGAGAGAGAGAGAGAGAGAGAGAGAGAGAGAGAGAGAGAGAGAGAGAGAGAGAGAGGGAGTGTGTGTGTGTGTGTGTGTGTGTGTGTGTGTGTGTGTGAGAGAGAGGGAGAGAGTGCACGCGTAACTCAAACCTTTTCCTGTACTTCACACACACACACACACACACACACACACACACAAGGAACTGAGGTGCAGGTGTCCTCGTGCAAACTCAACAACCTCTCGAAAGGTGAAGGCGCTGCATTTTTTAGCACCTCGTTAACGCGTGTCGGGGAGCTAATACAGATAAGCTGCCTTGATTAAATAATGGAGCTGAGCGAGTGGAGGACGGAGTAGTACCAGTCAGTCCCTGAGTGTGTTTGAGAAAGATGTAGATTGAAAGGTCATTGTGTATGCTTTCCTTTTCTGAACCTGCCACCCTCCCCTGTGAATTTCTGTGTTCACCGTGTCATTTACATAAACTATTCCGTACCCTGATGAAAACAACAAAAAAAAAAAAACGGATGAAATGATGAAGGTTTGTAGCGGAAAAGCTTATTAAAGTTTATAGTGAGTATATGTTTATATATACACCGTTTATTAACATCAAATTGCGACTGAATTCCATAAGTAGAACGAGATTTTCTTTCAACCGAGAAGTGCAGCGAGTTGTAATTTATTCCACTATTTTGTAAATTTATCATTCTTATCGCTCCTCTGTGTTTTTTCCGCCTGTCATTCCGTCTACGTGTTCCTGTCCGGGAAGGGAAGGAGGAAGGTGGGGAGGCGCTGACGCATGAAAGAATAAGGTGAAAATAGTTTGAGGGACAGGAGGAAAAACACACGATAAATTAATAGACAGGATAAGGAGAATGGTGCATAAAAGTGAAGGAATTATGATTAAACAACATAATTGCCTGAAAACTGAGCACCGAAGAGTAATAAAAAAGATTTGATTAAAGGTTATGAAACTGTGGACTAACGAATAAAAAACAACAACGCATATCTACAAGTTGGTGAAAGGAAAAAGAATGTTGAGGCTGAAAAAAAAAACAATGAACAAGGCTAATAAAAATATGCCGAATTTTATTTTTGTATAGGCAGTGTTTGTATAGCCAGTGTTGCAAAGAAAAAAAAGGTGAATAAGCGAACAGGAAAACAAACAAATTCAAAACATATAAGCGAACATTCTCCTCTTTCAGCAAAAAAAAAAAAAAAAACAAGGATTTAAAACAATGTGCCCCAGAACAAAAAAAAAAAAAAGAAAGAACAAACAAATAAGCGAACAAGAAAGACAAACAAATATAATCCGTGAAAGAAGAAGGCAAGAGAGAAAAAAAAAATGCCGAGAGAAAATTAATTACCGAGATAAATATAATATTACGAGATGCGCTGAGAAGGAAACGGGGAAACAGACGACAAAAAACGGAGTAGAGGAAAGAAAATGGATGATTAAGAAGAATATGTGATACGCAAAGAGGGGGAGGAACAGGAAGACTTAACTGGCTAAGCGAGGGAGATGGCAAGAGAAGGGGCAATAAAGTGTGAGGGGAGCCAAAGAGGGAAGGGAAAGAGGAAGAGGGAATGGAAAGAGGAAGAGGGACGAGAGAAAAACAAGGAAAATCGAAAGGGAGAGAGAGAGAGGGAAACTGGGATATGTCAGAGAGAGAGAAAAAAAAAATAACAGGTTGGAAGGTAAAGGAAAACGGGGTAGGATGCAGGTAAAAAAATATATATAAATAGAAAAAAATATATATATGAGAAAGCGGGGAAAAGGGAAACTGCAAAAAAAATGGGAGTATGAATATGGAACGCAGGATAAGGATAAGCTGAGAGTTAGAAAGGAAAACATGGCGAATATAGTGTTTAGAAGGAACGAAAATAAATGACAAATATAAAAGGAAGAATGAAAGATTGAAGACACTATCAACCTTGTGTAGATAAGACAAAGACAGACATAGATAAAGACAGCAATGAATAAAAAAAAAACTGGTTATCAATTAAAAAAAGAAAGAACAAGACAAGTATATGCAACAAGGGTACCTCTTACCAACACACACACACACACACACACACACACACACACACACAGCACAGCACGACTATTACTACTCTCCCTTCTTCCCTCTTTTCCCCTTCTCTCTCTCTCTCTCTCTCTCTCTTCATTCTTTGTTCATTCTATGTTCATTCTATGTTCATTCTATGTTTTTATCTATCATTTTTTTTTCTTCTATTCCTTCATCAATCTTTCCCATTCGTTCTACTTTTTCATATTTATAATCGAATGTTGTCTTATTTTTTCTTTCCATTCTTCTTATTTTTACCCTCCCCTTCCTCTATCCTACTCCTATACATATCACATTACCCCTTATATCTGTCCTTCCCATTTTCCTATCTCTCCCTGACATGCAATTTCCTTCTTCCTCTTTTTACTTCTCCTTTCCTCCTAATCCCTTAACTAATTAACCTAATCCCTACCTGCCATTTTTTTTCGTCTTTCTTCTTCCTCTCAATATCCCTTTTCTTCCTATATTTCTTTTTATTATTTCTAACTCCTCTTCCTCTTACGTATTCCCTATATACCATCTGGCTTTGCTCTTCCTCTTTCCTTCCACCTCCTCATCTTTTAAACAACCTTCACCGAAGATCTTTCACTTTATCTCCTTTCAATACCTATCTTCACTTTTGTACCCGCTCTTTCCTCCTGTGACTACCCGGGATTACTGCAAGGACCATTAGCCTATTGACTGGGCTGTTCTCTGGGACTGTGTGTGCTGTAAAGTGTGTGTGGGGGAGGGTGGCATGTCCATCTTCCTTCCCGTAAATGAGGGAATGAGATATGGCTGTTTCCTTGCCACAACATTTTTCAAACATTGCATGGGCTGGCCTCTAGGTAGAGTTGTGGATCGAAGTCATTGTGGAGCATCTGTTGGCAATACCAGGGTCACTGACCTTGTTTTTGCCGATGACTTCAGTAATCTTTGCGGAGTCGCTAGAGGTTCTGGTGATGGCTCTCGAAGCACTGCAAAAGAAGGAAAATTCCTTGGGACTCCAGGCCAAGACCAAGGTCAAGGTATTGGTGTTTGGTGGAGGCTTGCTAGATGAAACCGTACATCCCGTTCATGCGTGTGGCGATAACATCTTGGAAATCTTGGAAAGCTTGGTAGAATAGTGCAGAACACTGGGATTTTGCCGAGTAGTCTTTCGGCGGACTGGCTTGGCCTACGGTGTTGTGAATCCGCTCAGCTTGATTATATGGCGTTGCTGATACCGATCTTCCAGTCGCTTGTGCTCCCTGACATGGACACTGAAAAATGACTTGACGAGGCAGATTGATGCCTTTGGTAATTAGTGTCTTCTCAGAATCATGGGATAACGCTGGAATGACAGTGTCAAACCGGCAATTACTTCGTGAGACTGATACGATGCCTATTACCTGCATAGTTCGTGAACGCCAACTCCGGCAATACGGGAATGTGGCACGCTACCCAGAAGTCGACCCTGCGCACCGTGTTATTACTGTAGGAGACAACTCTGAGTGGAGGAGGCCAAGAAGACGCCCACAGACCTCGTGCATGGAGACCTGCTCGGAGGAACTTCCAGTTTTGGCGTCGTAGGGTGAACGAGGCAACGCAACTCCCGACGTGAGCCCCGATGGATTAATTCATTTTCTCAAAGATAATCCCGAATTTCACCTTCTCTATCTACTATTTTTTTTTCACTTTATTGACTACTATCTTGAATATCGTCCCATTTTCCCATTCGGCTTCCACACTTCCTACCACTTTCCTTTCTTTGCCTGCTCGCCACTTCTCCCTCTTCCAGGTAATCCACAATTCATACCCTTCCTCCCCCTCTCCACACTAGCCACCTCCTCCCTCCCACTTCCTCCCTCAGAACCAATAAGTCACACACGCAAGGTTCACTTTCGCAACAACAAGAATGATGCAAACGAACTACAGTCTTTCCAGCTGGCTTCTTCCCCCTCGGGCTTCTTTCTTTCTTCCCCCTCACTCTCTCTTTTCCTTTCTTCAACTCTCCTCTCTTTCCTCCGTTCCTAATTCCATATCGAGCTCCTGACTCGTTCTCCAGTTTCCTAGGTAACCCCTCACGCCCTCTTTCACGATTCTTCAGTTACTAGAATTCTTACTATTACTTCGGTTCTTCATCCACCCTAAGACCCGACGTTATCTAACCGTTTTCCTCAACCTTTCAACCTATATTTCTATTTTTATATAATCTGTTCATCCCTTACTCACCTTCTACTCACCCTCTCCTTCCTAACCACCCCTAATCAACCGTTCATTTTCCTCCGGCTCTTGCCCTCGCCTCCCTTCCCTTCTCCCCTCCCCGCACACAGACAGTCACGACAGCAAAGTACAAATAGCCAGTTACCATCCAATTAGCAAATTACCTCCATCACGGGCACGCTGCCTCTGCATTGTCCAGGAATCAAGTTAGGTTCACAGAGAAGTTATGTAGCGTCTCACCACCACCACCACCACCACCACCATTAACTCCGCCACCAACACTGCCACCAATACCACCACCACCACCACCACCACCACAAACTCCATCACCACCACCATTAACTCCGCTACCAGCACTGCCACCAATACCATCACCACCACCACCACAAACTCCATCACCACCACCATTAACTCCGCAGCCAACACAGCCACCAATACCATCACCACCACCACCACAAACTCCATCACCACCACCATTAACTCCGCCACCAGCACTGCCACCAATACCATCACCACCACCACCACAAACTCCATCACCACCACCATTAACTCCGCAGCCAACACAGCCACCAATACCACCACCACCACCAACTCCCACTACCATCACTCCCATCATCAGTACCACTAAACCAACCTCTATCATCAGCACCAATCCCTTTCAACACCCCCGCTATCACCGCCATTACCAACCACCACCATATACTAATGCTCTGACATATAATTATTACATTTTATTTCCTTATTGGTGGTTTTGAGCTTGGTGGTTTTGAGCTCGTATTCTCTCTCTCTCTCTCTCTCTCTCTCTCTCTCTCTCTCTCTCTCTCTCTCTCTCTCTCTCTCTCTCTCTCTCTGGCTGTCCTCCCTCCTTCCCGTTCTTCCTCTTTGTGGCAATTGTTTACCTTCCTCGATGGTTTTGTTGACTCTATAGCTTCACCTTGGCTGGCCGCATCCGCCCTCAACCCCCTCTTCTCTCTCTCTCTCTCTCTCTCTCTCTCTCTCTCTCTCTCTCTCTCTCTCTCTCTCTCTCTCTCTCTCTCTCTTCCTCAGCTATTCGTTCCCATTTTAGTCATTTCGTCGATCCCAAACATGAAAAAAAAGGCCGTTGATTCGTCACAGATTGAGGGGAACGGAGGGGACAAACACACACACACACACACACACACACACACACACACACACACACACACACACACACACACACACACACACACACACACGAAGGAAAAGACTCAGAGAATAAATAGGGAAGGTTGTGTTTGTATCTTGTATCTCTCTCTCTCTCTCTCTCTCTCTTCTTTGTAGGCGGAGGAAGAAGGTCTCGCGTGTTCTAATCTACTTACTCAATCTGCCTATTGTATTAATCTACCAGACTCCCTCTCCGGCTAACGCTTGTAACAACCATGTCCCACACGCACACACACACACACACACACACACACACACACACACACACACACACACACACACACACACACACACACACACACACACACACAAACACAAACACACACACACACACACACACACACACACACACACACACTGCATACATGACGCGGGATAAAACTAGAACGAATGAGGAAAAAAAAAAAGAGAAGAGAAGAGAAGAGACGAGAGAGAGAGAGAGAGAGAGAGAGAGAGAGAGAGAGAGAGAGAGAGAGTATTATCCAGAGGGATATAGCAGAGTGATGGTGATGAAAATTAATGGAAATATAATTGTGATATTACAGCGAATGATAAAAACAGTACACCGCGATCCATGAAAGGAAATGGCTGTGGTAACTGAGCAGACTGATAATGTCGTATTATTTGTCATCATATTTAGAACTATCATGATCATACTTATTATTATTGTCATCATCATCATCATCATCATCATTATTGTTATTGTTGTTGTTATTATTATTATTATTATTATTATTATTATTATTATTATTATTATTATTATTATTATCATTATTATTATTATTATTATTATTATTATTATTATTATTATTATTATTATTATTATTATTATTACCGGTAGTAGTAGTAGTAGTAGTAGTAGTAGTAACCTCAAAAGTACCATGAAATTAATCAAAACAATAATGGTAATGCAATAATAATAATAATTTCATCATAAAACAGCTATTGCCTCATTAATAGCATTTTCTGATCATGATGACGGCGATGACAGTGATGCCGGTAATGATGTTAACGAAAAAAAAAATGAGGAGGAGGAGGAGGAAGAAGAGGAGGAGGAGGAGGAGGAGGGGGAGGACGATGATGACGAAGACGAGAAAGACAGGGCGAGAGAGGAGGAAAACAAAAAGAAGAAGAATTGGAAGATGACAATAAAGAAAATACAGACAGAAAATAGGTACACGACAGAGAGAGAGAGAGAGAGAGAGAGAGAGAGAGAGAAGATGGGAGGTAATTTCCTACTCCGTCACCTCTCCTAGTCCATAAACTGGCGCTAATTACAGCTTTCTCTCTCTCTCTCTCTCTCTCTCTCTCTCTCTCTCTCTCTCTCTCTCTCTTCCTAGTCCTCCTCCTCCTCCTCCTCCTCCTCCTCCTCCTCCTCCTCCTCCTCCTCCTCCTCTTCATTTTTTCACAATCTCTCTCCTCTGATTCCATGCTTTGTTTGTCTTTTGTCTAGTTTGTCTTCTATGTTTTGTTTCTTTCTTATCATCCTCTTTCTTCTTCATTAATTCTTCTTCTTTATTGTTATTTTCTTTCTCCTCTTCGATGGCGTCTCTCCTCTCCTTTTCCTCCTCTTCCTCGTGATCGCTCTTGTCTTCGAGTTAGTCTTTATTTTTCCTCCTCTTGGCTGCCTCCTCTCTGTCTTTTTCCTTCCTCTCGTTTTTCTTGCTTCTCCTCCTTCTCCTCCTCGTCCTCATTTCTGTGTTCGTGTTCATTCTCGTCCTCCTCCAATCCTATTAATATTCCTCCTCTTCTACTTCTTCCTCTTCTTCCTCCTCCTCCTCCTCTTGTTCCTGCTCTTCCTGCTATCCTTCCTCATTTCCCTCTTCCTCCTCTCTTTCCTGTTCATGTATCTCTTCCTCTCCCCTTTTCTCCCCTCTTGTCCTTTTTTCTTTACTTTTCATCTTTATTACATTCCCCCTGTCTCATCTTCGCCCCTTGTCTCATTTTCTCTTCGCTTCCCTTCTTCCACTTGTGCTACAGCTTTATAACCATAATTTAACGTGTTTTTTGGGTGTTCCCGTGACAGCCACCCACTTGTAACCTCCTTCAGTTTTGATTTAACTCCATCGATTTATTTTACTTTTTTATCTGTTCTTCAGTGTCAAGTTTATCCTTTGCCTGCTTCTGTTCTGCTGTATTTTTTTTTCTTCTTCCCCGTTGCTGGAATATTGTGAAAATTGTGTACTTTCTCATCCTCTTTGTTTATATATTTATGTACATACTCATAATTCCTCTCGCTACCGCCTTTGTGTGAGTGGGGTTTTTTCTCGTGTTATTCTTCGATGCTTATGTTTTTAAAGCATGTTCTGAAGATGGAGTGATGTGAATATATTAAACTTGCTCCCTTTTTTCTTCTTCTTTGTGTTCCTTTTCCTTCTTCTTCAGTCCTTCCTTCCTTCCTTCCTTTCTTCCTTCCTTCCTTCCTTCTTCCTGACGTCCAGCTCGTTTCTGTTTCCCCCCGTGCCATCTCTCTTCTCGCGTTTTTCACTACTTGAAGCCCTTCCTCCCTTCCCCTGTTCGGTATCTTTTTCTCTCTCTCATTTTCTTTAGGGTACCTTTCCGCTTTCCATCCTTATTTGGCGCAGAACTTTCTCTCTTTACCTGCTCCTTCTTCTTCTTCCTCTTCATCATCATCATCATCATCATCCTTGTTCTTCTCTTCTTCCTTACTCATTCATCATCATCATCATCATCGTGTTTCTATTGTTTCATCCACCTCCAACTCCTCCTCTTCCTTCTCTTCCTCCTCCTTCGCCTCCGCCTCCTCCTCCTCCTCCCGCTGGGCACCCTTCCTTCCCCTTCCGTCCCGTCGAGGCGCCCCTGGTAGAGAAATAAGACGAGTGTTTACGGGGTCATCAGCTGCATGGAACTGCTCTCGCTGTAATGCCTCGGAGTAACTCGCTGCGTCCTGACTGTGATTACGGACTGTTGCTTGACTGGTGGCTGCTAGCGGGGACGACAGCAAGCCAATTTGGAAGCCCCCGGCCGTGGAGAAAGAGAGAGAGAGCGGGAGAGATGGAAAGAGAGAGGGTAAGGTGAGGGTAGGGCGCGTGGAAGAGGAGGAAGGGGAAGACCAGCGGGGTTTGGCGAGGTTTCTGGACGCGTAATCAAGAGGGCAGAGGGACGCGTCATCACCTGGGGCCAATTTAGTCGTCTTGTCGCTTCGTCCAGGGACACGCGAGGTGAGCTTGTTCCCCCCCTCTCCCCGATTTTACCTCCTCCCCCTCCTCCTTCCCCTCCTCCCTCTCCTTTGTTCTTGTTCTCGTTCTTCTTCTTATTGTTCTACTTCTCTCTCTCTCTCTCTCTCTCTCTCTCTCTCTCTCTCTCTCTCTCTCTCTCTCTCTCTCTCTCTCTTGTTGTTCCTCCTTCTTCTCCTCCTCCTCCTCCTCCTCCTCCTCCTCCTCCTCCTCCTCCTCCTCCTCCTCCTCTTTGTCATTCTCCTCCTCCTCCTCGTGCTTCTCCTTATTCAAGTGGCTGACGAATTGATTAAATCACTAAAACAGGCAACCTCGTCATGAGCCAACACGCTTTCTGCTGCCTGCTCTTCCATGCTTCAATGTTTCCACCACAACCTCCACCTCCACCTCTTCATCTTCTTGTCTGAGCGTCCCACATGCGTGTTCGTCCTGACGTCATAACGCATCGCACTGAGACTCCTCGTGCCCCATAGCACACGCCACGACCAGCGAGTCCCGCAGTACCGTCCTGGCGATCCCCTCCCTTGCTCCTAATCCTCCCTTCCCTTTGTAACTGCTCCCCTCCTATCTACGAAAGTTTTCCATCCCTTCCCCTCTTTTCCCATCTACTCGCCTCTCCTTCCATTCTCCTAGCTCTCCTTTCTGTTTCCTTCTCCTCCTCCTTCTCCGCATATCTGTATACCGTCTCTCTTCTCTCTTTCTCTTTGTTACATTTCCTTCCTTAATCATCATCCTTCTCTCTCTCTCTCTCTCTCTCTCTCTCTCTCTCTCTCTCTCTCTCTCTCTCTCTCTCTCTCTCTCTCTCTCTCTCTCTCTCTCTCTCTCTCTCATTCCGATATCTCCCTTCCTTCCTCTTTTCTTCCATTCCTCTTTATTGATAACACCTCTCCCCATCCTTGTCCTTACTCTCTCCTGTCCCTTATTGTTACTTTCCCTTCCTCCCTATTCCTTCGCCTCCTCACTTCCTCTACCTCGACCTCCTTCCATCTCTCTGCCGCCTCCTTCCTTCCCCTCCAAATGCTACTTATAACGCCCTTGATGGCATTATCGGTTTATAACACTCTCTTTGAGCGTCGCAAGACTATTGACACTTGCTGTATGGCATTACCTGCAGCCAGATGTAATTAGGGTGTGTTGAGCACCTCCTCACTCCCGATATCCACCAATTTCCCGTTCATAATTGGACACGTAAAGCAGACTGTCTCGTGGGAGGACGCCTACCGTCTCCTGCCGAGCCTTACGCCCCCCCCGTCCTCCTCCTCCTCCTCCTCTTCCCCTCCCCTTTCCTCCCTCTTCCACCTTAACCTGCAATGTGTGTCACCCTCGTTCCTCCTTCTGTCTCCCTCCTCCTCCTCCTCCTCCTCCCTGAGCACTCCTGGTAATTATGCAACCATTGCTCCTGTAATGCTATTATTACACAAGCTCAAGGGAATCACGATGGCTGCAACGAGATGCCGGTGCTGTGCTCTCGATGGGACGAGTCTTACTTTGTGGTCATGGATTTGTGCTTGCGTGTGTGTGTGTATGTGTGTGTGTGTGTGTGTGCATATATACGTGTAGTGTGCGAGACGTTGTTTTGCTCCTGCCGCCACTCCCGCAACCGTTAACAAAGCACACCAATGATTCTGTCGCCTCAGACTCCGCCACTGTACCAATATCCCCCGCCAATACAGATAAGCCTTTAAAACTATTTGCATCTCGTTTTAAATCTTGTCACATCCAAAAGTCACTGCCACTACATCTGATACACTGGCGTTTGAACAATATCATCCAATGTCCTCATCAACGCCTCAAGTTATCAACGAATATTGATCAATAGTGCTGTTAGTGCTCTATGCTCAGTCCAACCGTAACTCAAAACTACTACCAATGAAAATATCGCCTTGCTACGTCACAGCACCCACCGCCCTACCAACACGTTGCACCTTACAACAGCCTCCACAGGACTGGCCTTTAGTTTTAATCGGTACCCGCCCACTCTGAATTTCCTCGCGACGTAAAATCACTACAACAGCGTCCATCCCTACCGCTGACACCACAAGGCATATAACAACAGCCACTTCCATTTCCCCTGACCACCTCTGTTACGCTTGTCACCTCTCCAACCAACACCTTCGTCCCACTTCAACTTTTTCCCACTCACACACCTCCCTAGCGTGGTAGAATATTGTGTAGTCATCCCTCTGTGTGCCGTAGAGTCAGTGTCATACCCGACTAGGATATTGCCAGTCCTTTTTTTTCAACCGCCACTAATAACTGCTACAGCTTATTACCTCTACGACCGTTGTTATGAATCCTGGTAGTGAGCTAACAAGAAAACTACCACCAAGAACAAGAACCATTATCATCACCACACGAAAAGGAACACCACCACGCGAGCAACAAGGTGTGTATCCACCACCACCACCACTACCACCGCCACCACCACCACCACCGCCGCCACCACCACCACCACCACCATAAAAAACGTGAATAACAAGAAAAAAGCTGCATTAACGCCACCACTTTCCCCATCAACACAACCAACATTGCAACGACTTCCTCCACCGCCACTAGCCAACCACCATTGCCAACCAGCACCACCACCAACATTCACTACCTGACACTACCACCAGACCATAGCCCCCACCTATAAAAGTAACATACCACCTACTGCAGGACTGTGTGTGTGTGTGTGTGTGTGTGTGTGTGTGTGGAGAGAGAGAGAGAGAGAGAGAGAGAGAGAGAGAGAGAGAGAGAGAGAGAGAGAGAGAGAGAGAGAGAGAGAGAGAGAGAGAGAGAGAGAGAGAGAGAGAGAGAGTGTGTTTTGAGTTTTCGGAATACAATACTCATTAAAGCATAACCACAATAGAGCATTATACCTTCTTTCTGCCTTTTTTTAACCTAACCATTCACAATATTACTGATGCAACAATTACTCACAATCCGCCCTGTAACTGATACATAGATATTCATGAAATGACTAACAAATTAACCAGCACGCTCCTCGCTACCTTAACTACAACAACTAAAAGAAGATTCACTCAATATTAACAACAGAAAAAAAATAATCAAATCCATCCCGCCAAAAAGTAAGATAATCTGATTCCTTAAAACTCTCGTGTGCAAAATGTTTTCTTTTCGCATTGCTGACAGGTCTTGCAAAGTTCTCAAGTTTAAGATACGACTTATATATTTTTATCACATTAATTTATTTATTTACAGTTAAGTATAGCTGAATCGTTCTTTATGAGGTGTTCTGGCGGATACAAAGAGAAAAAAAAAGATTAGGAGGAGGAGGAGAAAAAGGAGGAGGAGGAGGAGAGGGAGGGGGATAAGGAAGAGGGCGAAAAGGACGAGGAGTGGAGGAGCAAGGGGTGAGGTAGGAAGAAGAAAAGGAAGGAAAGAGGAAGAAGGCAGGTATGAAGGAAAGAGGAATGAGAGGAGAGGTGGAACATAACTCAAGACGCAGCAACACACGAGAAAGAGAGAAAAAAAAAACTAGACAGAAAGACGAAAGGAAGGAGGGAAAACGTCAGAGGAAAAAGGAAACAAAAAATAAACTGAAGGGAAGATTTACCTGGTTCTCGGTTCTCAGGTAAGACAACAAACGGCGGAGGTAATCTGAGGCAGGTGTTTAGGTGAGGGGGCGAGGGAGAGGAAATGGAAGGAGGCGTGTGAAAAGGTGAGGAAGCCGGTGAGAGTCGCGGGAGGTGAGAGCCGAGATTAGAGAGAGGCAAAGAGGATCACGGATGAGGCAGAAAGGCGGGCGGGCTCCCAGGATAAGGTTAATTAATGAGAGGGAAAAAGAGAGGAGGCGTGAGTGGAAGTTTTCTCTTTTTTAAATGTATACACTCTGGGTAAAAAAAAAAATACCTGGAAAACAATTAGTAAAGATCAAGGATATTTTTGTGTTTTGCCTTTCCTTTTTTTAATCTTTCTTTAGAAGGGATAAAAATAGAGTTGGTGCCTTGACTGAACTAGGCTACTTATGGATAAAATTTTGATAAGTATATGATGTACCTGAAGAAATCCTGAGCATATTAACGTTTTTTCGGTGTATCTTATTTTCTTTTGCCCCTATAGATTGTTTTCCAAAATTGGAGACTTCGAAACTGCTATTAGGTGGCAACACACTACTAGGCCGCTCTTTTATGTATAATAAACGATGACAAAAAATATCTATAACCGCAAAAGAAGAAAGAAAACATTAAAACCGTTGTCTCAGTGTGTATTGAAACAAACCATATTCTAATTCATAATACATACATAAGTAATTCAGGCATAGTACCAAGCCTCATATCTATGCCTTCTAAAAAGATTAAAAACAGGAAAAGCAACACACACACATGACCTCTATATCCTAATTGTTTCTCAGGTAATTTCCTTTATTCAGGGTGGTGTATACATATGAAAAAAAAAAGAGAAAACGTCTATCCTCGCCTCCTCAGTTTTTCCCTCCCATTAATTAACCTTATCCAGGGAGCCCGACCGCCTTTCTGCCTCATCCGGGATCCTCTTCGCCTCCTCGCTGATCTCTAGACACAGGGACTCATCGGGAGGTACAGCGCTGCCCTCTACATAAAAATATCAATGAAAGTCGCCCATTACAATAAATGAGGAAAGTAGTAAATTCAGTATCAGAGCAGACTGGGCAATACTAGGTGGGGTGCGGCGCTTTAGTCCACTCCTATGGGCTAGATTTGTGTAGTATAACTCATAGTCAGTAGGTGTTATTAAAAGATCAGCTTGCCGTTTAATCCAGCTCTAACTACATAATATTGCTCCCCTTTGCCGCACCACCATATGTGTGTGTGTGTGTGTGTGTGTGTGTGTGTGTGTGTGTGTGTGTGTGTGTGTGTGTGCGTGAGCGTATGCATGTGTGTATGTGAGTGTGTGTGTGTGTGTGTGTGTGTGTGTGTGTGTGTGTGTGTGTGTGTGTGTGTGTGACCCGCAGCAATCCTCACAAAGTATAATTATCGAGTATCTCTGAGCAAGGGGAAAAACACTCACAAAATATACATTAAACTTCTTTCATGGTGGAAGAAACACGAAATATTTTGGATGTAAATGAAAATATGTTAATCAAAGATACACTTTCCAGGTAAGACAGTGAAGGCAACAAAAGCATGCAAATTACCTGAGTGAGCTTGGAAATGCAAATGCAAGCTGGGTGAGAGGGAGAGCAGGGAAACTGATGGAACACTCGTTAACAGCTGGCCGAGGGGAGAGATATAAATTGGCCAAGAGTGTGAAGACGGAAAGGAGGGAAGAGCTGGCCAGGGTCGATGTGCAGAAGGTATGTCAGGGTGCAGATCTGTCGCGATGAGGTGTGGGAGATGTAAGGAATGTGACGGGAACTGAGGGTAGACGTGGGGGAAGGATGGAGAGGGAGAAAAAGAGGGAGAGAGAAGGAAGGTGTAAAGTGTACGTGGCATGATAGGGATGGGAGGGAAGATACAGAGTGGACATGGGAGGAAAAGGAGAAGTGTGAAGGTATATAGGGTACAAGGGGGGGGGGGGAGAGAGAGAGAGAGAGAGAGAGAGAGAGAGAGAGAGAGAGAGAGAGAGAGAGAAGAAGAAAATATGTGAAGTGCAAGAGGAGAGGAAGAGAGGGGGAGAGAGAAGGTAAAAGTTCGTGGAAGGAGTTAAAGGAGTGCGTAGGAGTGTGTTAGAAGGAGTATGTGGAGTGTGTAGGAGGTGGGGCTTTGATCAATGTGTGAAAAGATCGCTTACCGGACCATGAATCTTAAAATTTTAACATCGTCATCTGCAAAACAATGCTCTACACACCTTGTCTATATAATGTCAAAATACTCAGCAAAACACATACATGCATCACACTCAAAGGAAAAGTACGAGTACCTTTGCATCTGTAACTGAACTCTTTTCTAACCACTGACCTTTTTGCTGGAACGACGCTGAACGGGCTTTTTTGTTTCTTATTTTTGTTGTTCTTCAGCTGCTTCCATTCCTGTAAAAAAATGAATGGCTTTAAATACCAAAAATAAAAGCGAGTCATTCAGTACCTCTAAGCAAAAGAAAAATAAGATAAATGGTTGCACGAAGGATGTAGGATAAACCAAACCAATAATTAAGAAATGAATGGCTTTAAATACCAAAAATAAAAGCGAGTCATTCAGTACCACTAAGCAAAAGAAAAATAAGATAAATGGTTGCACGAAGGATGTAGGATAAACCAAACCATAATTAGAAAAAAATCTTACATCCCCAACTTGATTGTGTGGCTCCCTTGTCCGCCAGCAAAGCTCAGTCTCCCTTTCTCTCATCCCTCTAATACGCCTCTACTCCTGAATGAACTCCCGATATGGATTATAGCTTATGCAAATCACCCATGGCAGCGACAAAAAGAACACAACCAGGTTTTATCAATACACTTCGGGTGTGGGCGGCGAAGCTTCTACATTAGAGCTAAAGATGACTTGTCTGTTCCGGGAAGACTGAAATACATATACGTGTGTGTGTGTGTTGATGTAATTTTGGTAACATTAACATCTGGTGCAGTAATGGCGGTAGTGTTGGTGATGGTAGGAAGAGAGAGAGCGTTGCAGAAGTTGTGTTAGAGATCGCAAATATAAAGGAGACTTCTGCTTATACTCGTTCCCAGGGGAAATGAATTAATTATATTCCAGTCCCGACTCTATTGTTGTAAAGGAGACGTTGGTATGCTATTTCAGTGATACCGGTAGTGCTACAAGACCCACCCTTAATGCTTTTGCCATTACAACAGTTTAAAACAATATTACTGAATGAACTACCAAAACTAAAGGTCATCACTTCTTTATCAACTACAAGATGCATTATTCTTTTATATTCCTTTTTTATCGCCGAAAATACAAAACATTACAAGACCTTACAAGACAAACACCTAGGACACCTTCACCACCACTCTTGCTCTAAATGAAATGCCAAAACTCTCACTTCTTTCTCAGCTACAAGGCGCATTATTCTTTTATATTCCTTTCTTACCACCGAAAAAATCAAAACACTACTAAAGCTTACAGGATAAACACGTAGGACACCACCACCACAGCCGTAAACACTTGCTACAGTCGAAGGAACCCTCAAGACCCAAGCCCGAGACTATAGGAGTGTGTGTGCGTGGAGGGGGGAGGGTAGAGAGGCAGCGATACCTAGGCCCCGAGTCATTACGTGGGATCTGGGCCCCGAAACCGTAACTGGTACTAATGGGCGGGATCGCAGAGCTTATGGTATCGACGGGGCGTAATCATTATTCCTTGAGTAAGCCAAATGTGTTAGCGCGGGTTGAAGGCACCAGGGCCGTCTGTAAAGGTACTCCCTCCTTCTTTCTTCTATCCTCCATCCTTGCTTCCATCCTTCCTTTTTAGCTTCCATCCTTCGTCCCTTGCTTTCATTCTTCCTCCATTGCTTCCATCCTTCCCTTTTTGCTTCCTTCCCTCCTTCCTTCCCCTCTTCCATCCTTCCTTCTTTGGTTCCATCTTTCTTCCCTGGCTTTCATTCTTTCTCCTTTGTTT
>NC_066511.1:24351921-24361921 GCF_024679095.1 Eriocheir sinensis
TCCCCTCCTCCTACTCCTCCTCCTCCTCCTCCTCCTCCTCCTCCTCTTCCAGCTTCAAACTAACCAGAAAACTAAAAATAACGGTCAATCAACCCAGGCGAGGGGATGCAGTACAGATATCGGCAAGAGTTTTTTTTTTCTAGAATAGCCATCCGCCACTGGAACAACCTTCCTGCATACATATTTAATGCGATACCAACAAACTTATTTAAAAATCGCATTAAGTGTTATTTGTTTGGGTCAGGATTGAATTAAGCGGTCCTGTATTAATAGAGTAAGTGCATTAATTTTTTTTCTGCCTACAGGCTTTATGTTGCCTGATCTTCCATATTACCATGTATCCTCCTCCTCCTCCTCCTCCTCCTCCTCCTCCTCCTCCTCCTACTCCTCCTCCTCCTCCTTTCTTCCCCCTCTCTAATTCACCAAAACCTCAACTGTCTCGATTTAGCCACTAGTTTCAAGGTCTAAGCTAGTCCTCAACCTCCACTCCCTCCTAATCTCTGTACAGACCCAAGCTTTCCTGAAACTTTGGTCCCTTTCTGTGCAGCAGCCCACGAGAGGACCCGCTGCCACTCAGCCAGTCAACCAAGCCAACCAGTCCCCTACAGCCAGCAGCCCCCAACGTGCCCCAAGCCCCGCACAGACCCCCCACCCCCCACCCCGTTCCCGCTACAACACTCAGGCGTCTCATTACTTGAAGCACAATTCAGCTCGGCCAGAAATTCAACGAGATACAGTCCGCGCAATAAGGACATGAAGCACGGCCGGTGTATCACGGACGAGCGAAGGCCACCTGGCTAGGGGCCGTGGTGGTGGCGGCGGTGGAAGGGAAAGAGGGAGGAAGGAAAGGGGTGGTGCTGCTGGTGGAAGGGCAAGAGGAAGGGTTAGTAGCGGTGGTGGTGGTGGTGATAAAGATGGTGGAAGGGAGAGGAGGAAGTAGAATAGACTAATGGTGGTTGTGGAAATGGAAAGGGAAGTTGGGTGTTAAAGGAAGTGGTGGTGGAGGTGGAAGGGACAGGAGGAAGTAGAATAATGGTGGAAAAAAAGGGGAAAGGGAAGTTGGTGGGTGTAAAGTTAGTGGGTAGTGGTGGAGCTGGAAGGGAGTGGAGCAAGTAGAATAGACTAATCGTGGCTGTGGAAGGGAAACGGAAATTGGTGGATGTGAAGGTACTGCATGGTGGTTGTGGAAGGGAGAAGGGGAGGACGGAAGTGATGGGTGGAAGGGAGGTAGGTGGGAGGGAAGCAAGGGATAGTAAAGAGGATGCAAAAGGAAAAGGGATTAGGAAGGAGGAAGTAGTAGTAGAGGATAAGGAAGGGAAGGAGTGCTGGACGGGAGAAGGGGTGGGGTGAGGGAGGGAGGGAGGAAGGAAAGGAGGGTTCTTGCAGGCTTGTTTAGCACGTAAATTATCCCACAAGTAATTGGCGCACAGATGGTCTAGTCCGCCATTATTTGCCACCAGAAGGTATAGTTCAGGACACACAAGTACGCGCGCGCGCGCGCGTGTGTGTGTGTGTGTGTGTGTGTGTGTGTGTGTGTGTGTGTGTACTTTAGGCACGTCCGTGGGTGTTCCGTGTGTGTATGGCGAGCGAGATCCTGAAGCAGATTGTTGAATTATTGAAAATGACACCACTTATTTCGCTTTTAAAGACATATACGTGTCTAAGAAATATTATTTATGGACATGAACACAGCCAGAAAAACCCACACACAAGGCACCCCCCCCCCTACACACACAAAAGACACAAATACAGACAGACAGACAAACAGAAACACACACACACACACACACACACACACACACACACACACACACACACACACACACACACACACACACAAACACACAGAACATTTCTTTGACGTTTCTTTGAACAATGAAAAAAAAATCAAAGCTTATGAATTTATAACTATAATAGGAAGCATTAAAACAAAAATAACTAAGCTAGCTGTTTTCTTGGAGCATCATCATTCTGCTGAAGGAAAAATGTCTGTACCTATACGTTGTCTGCCTCCCTCTCTCTGATGTTTGTTTTTCCATATAGCTCCGGTAAAGTTTCTCTGAATGTATTAAATTTATCAGTAGGTGGCTGCTGGTAATCCTGCAGGCTCGCGTGGCTAGGTATACATGTATGTTCGAGTAATAAAAGCCTTGGTCGGTTCACTCTCCCGCGGCGCCATGAATAAAACACGGCAATTAAGACGTCTCGCTTCGGATGAAAACTTTGATTACGCAGATATTAAAGAAACTTTTCCTTTAGGCGGCAGTTTTAGTTGTCGTGCTCCATGAGACCAACAAAAAAATAATTGAGGAGTTTTAATATTCTAGGCTCCGAGAGGAGAGGCAGATCAAAGGTTGAAAACAAAGCAAAAAAACTCTGCCAGGCAAAGGTCAAAAAAGAAAGAAAAAGGGACTCCCACAGACAAATCCAATTTAGCTCCTGAAGTGCCCTGATAGGCCTCTCCAGAACGAGTTTAAGGCACAGGAAAGGGGAAGAAAAATGGAAAGTTGACTAGTTTACATGCTTCAGTAAATCGTACTAACGAGCATTTTCTCTGCATGTGAATACTTATACAGAAATATCGACGCAGCTATTTAATTTAGACTATATTTATTAGATAGAAATTATATAAACAAGCTAAAGACCTGAATATGTAGCGAATGAAAAAGTAAGTCATCTTTCATATAAACGCAAACAGGAAAAGTGTAAAAAGCTCTGAAAGGAAAGATTAACTCTGATTCTGGATGCGCGGCTTGAATCGCAGTAAAAGAAGAAAAAACAAGAGCAAGGTATTTCGTTCCCGAGTTTATAGTCATAGGCGGCGGATGAAGGAATGAAGATATTGGTTAACTTTTGCCCTCGAAGGATGAACAGAATATGCATGAGGCTGTGCGGCCGGCTTTGTGCGGCGGCCCCGCGAGGGAGGGAGGAAGGGATGCAGTTGTTGAAGGTTATATAACCATTGCCACGTATGAAGGCGGAGGACAATAAGCTATGCAACACATCCACGAGGAAAACAAGGGACTACAAGGAACTCACATTCGGGTTATGCATGGCAAATTATTTTATACTGGCTTAATGGAGAGATTATAGATTCAGTGCAACGAATCACATAACTTTTGAGAACAAACTTAGGAATCCAACAATCAGATAACTTTTTATCTCAGAAAAAAAAATACTATATATGATTGGAAACTGATGATTACTAAGATTAGGTATGAAAATTGTACGTATTATATTTCGTTCAAAACTCATTACTATAAAAGACAACTCTGAAAATGAACAACTCTCTAATTCTTCCCCCTTATAAAAAGAAAAGAATATATATTTCGTTGAGGACAACTCTTACCCTATAAAAATCTAAATGATATGTTTTAAATGTGCTGAACAGAATTATTTTTAACTTTAAAACCATAAAATTGCCTTTATCTGTTTGGAATTTGTGAAAGAAAATGAATGAAGAAAACAGAAGAGCAGACGATCCTAATCTGAACTATATATACATGGTGGAAATCGACATGTGAAACCGAGGCCTTGGACGCCGCCTGCTGTGAACCTAAGAATAAAAATATAGGCTCATACTTTGAGCAACCAAGCAAAAAATCCTTTGAGTGAACACGGTACTGATGTTGTGACTCGGGCCCGGAACCGATTGACCTCGACTCTCCTTGTCATGGATACGCCGCGGGAAGGTGACGTGAGGGACATGGAAAATCCCGTCCCGTCACGCTGGCATGCCCAACTGGAGCTATGGTTCCACTACTCCACGCAGTATGGGTAATATATGGGCAATAAAGGTGATTAAGTGCGAACATGGTACTAAAGGAAAGTGCGATGTAAGGACCATGAATCAAGAACAACACTACGTAATTCTCCACAAATGGTACCCTTTGCCAAAACACGGCTCAGCACCTAATGCCAGACGACTAACCAGGTGAGCTAAGGTCACTAGCCTCTCACTAGCTTCGTATTGTTCACTACTATACAAGAACAAGAGGATGAGTAGTAATATAAGACAGGAAATAAAATAAATGGTCAAGTTAAGAAAAAAGACAAGGAAGAGATGAGAAAAAAAGTTATTGGAAGAGAAGTGAAGGCGAAGAGGCAAAAGAAGCTAAAAAGTTGAAGGTTACAAAAAAAATTATATGAAAGGAAGCAGAAAACACCTGAGGAGCCGCAAGATGCGATATGGCTCAGCCTTGTTCCTTTGTGTGTAGAAACGTCAACACTTGTAGTCTGGATTATTAACGTAGCGGGTAGAAGTGACATAGTCCGAACATTTTAATACTTCTAGGTATTGGGAGTTTACTTAGGTTTGGGATGTTGGGAAGACGATGGAATTTACAGGGTGTGAATTAAGACGTGCCAACACACACAGTACATCCTTTCATTCGTTCGATTCGTATTGTTGCACAGGCCTCTTTTGTGGTAATGGGCAAACAAGTCTGTAACGATTGTGCATGAATGTACTATCATAGTGTAAAACTCTCTATATATCCAAGAACTTAAGTGCTGGTCGATAACCGTTACGTAGGAGCGCAGAAATAATATTAAAAATTGTGGTTCCTCGAGTTATACCTTCCCCACGGAAATGATGCTGATTATGTGCAACAAAAATATTATATTGAACATTTTAGTATTTATAACAGGGTAAATCAAGGGGGCAGAGCATAATACAAAGTATTGTTCTACTAGTATTCTATTAAAAACTTTAGTTACGCCAGATTTCAAAATAAAACGGTCTGTGCCTTTATTTGTATGAGTCATAAAAAATATCTTTACAATATAACGTTTATCGCTTTCTCAAACCCGACACATTACATGGGAAAATAAGATAAGATATATCAAACAGTTCTTTCACGATCTTTCTCCAACTTTCTCACGAACAGTTAATTTCCGGCACCGGCATCCCTCTTCTCTCCGCTCACCTGCACCAGCCCGATCACTGCTCCGAGTATCACCACAACCACCGCCGCCACCACCACAACCACCGCCACCACAGCCACACTAACCTTTCACGACCTTCCACACCAGCACAACCACCTTACCATCATTCCCTACCATCACCAGCACACACACACACACACACACACACACACACACACACACACACACACACACACGCACGCACACACATGCACGCACCGGTGGTGTCATCTGCCATCAGGTATAATGAGACTCCCATCCTTATTTTCGCATTGCGGAACCCAAAATTTATTATTATAGAGTGACTAAGTGAAGCATCTATGTGTAAAAAAGTACCAATAAGGACCTAAAAAGCGATGCAAAGTGGAATAGGTCACAAGAAGAAGAAGAAAAAGGATGATTGTTGATATCCTAGTTATATACATATATGCGTCATCATTTGCTTTTATAATAAAGTAAATAAACTTGGGTGGCACAGATATCGACAAGCAGTCGACGAAAGGCACGGTACTGTGTCGAAATTCATGTATGTATTCAGGATGGGATGTCTCACGATCCCCGGATGTCTCATGACACCACATCGGCATACACAAACACACAAACATACACATACACATACACGCACACGCACGCACACACACACACACACACACACACACACACACACACACACACACACACACACACACAGTTTCCCAAGGATGAGTTCTCTGATTGTAAATTCAAGGAATCGATTTATGTGATCATAGTGCTCTCACGCCACCTCCGCCGAAGATACCTCGTCACCACCACCACCACCACCACCACCACCATTACCATCACCACCACCACCACCGCCGCCACCATTATCGCCATTACTACCACCACCACCACCACCCCCGCCCCATAACCACCACCTCCATCCCCATTCACTCGCACAATACCTGGTGTTAGACGCTGATGAATGGGGTCACAGATGAATTCAGTCTACTTATCCTCCCTCCTCTCGTCATCGCAGTAACGAGACCACTGATGAAGAATGTTAATGACAAGCAGAAAAATAAAATAAGGCAAAAGAGTAAATAGATTCACTTTTTATTAACGTCGAGTTGCTTGTCTCTAGGAGAAAACAGTACCGTGCCTAACATTTACTACACGAGCTTGAGAAGGATATAATGAGGTGACAGAGACAAGTAAAACAGTACATAATTGAATGAAAACAAATACATTTCTGATATTTAACAAACTTTAGAGTAAACTATTTTATATAATTGAATGAAAACAAATACATTTCTGATATTTAAGAAACTTTAAAGTCTCTCTCTCTCTCTCTCTCTCTCTCTCTCTCTCTCTCTCCTTGGGAAGACCAATGATAACATTTGTTATTGGTATCGATCCATAACGCGACGTGGCTGGGAGGGAGAAGAAAACGAGAGAAGGACAATATAATGACAGAAGGACGCATTGTGGAGGAGGAAAAAAAGGTGAAAGTGAATGACGTAATAAAAAATCGAGAGGGGAAGGAGAGCCAGACAAATATAATGGCACGTCTTTCTCTTCGGTAACTCAAATTATTTCTCTTCGTCTCAAGTATCTTCGCGTCCGCCTGTCCTTTGTGTCCGGCCAGTCGCTGCTCCCTGCCTCGCTCTCTCCCTCCTCAGCTATAATTGTCTATTTCACGACACAAGGTTATGTTGAAGAGGGTGACAGGGCGTGTTTGTCACAGGAGGGGGACGTCAGGGTGCTGTGGAGAAGGTCATGGAGGCGATGCTGGTGGTGGTGGAGGGGGGGGGGGGGGTTGTGCTGGTGGTGGTAGTGGAGGGGGGGG
Organism: Eriocheir sinensis; assembly: GCF_024679095.1. NCBI lineage: Eukaryota > Metazoa > Arthropoda > Malacostraca > Decapoda > Varunidae > Eriocheir > Eriocheir sinensis. The sequence goes on from NC_066511.1 coordinate 24,358,655, forward strand.
AGGGGGGTTGGTGACTGTAGCAGTGATGCGGAGAGATGCTGATGTGTATAAGAAATAATGATTGAATACTTGTAAGCACACACAAACACAGAAACACACACACACACACACACACACACACACTGACACACACAGATTCTTCCCCCTCCCAACACCCAACACCCCACAAACACACACACACAGAGAAAAGGGGAAACCAAAAAAATAAAGAAACATAGAAACAAAGCTAAAAACCGTTTCCAACATTCAAATTCTAAAATAAAAAAAGATACGAAACCAGGAAAATTGGATAAATATCACGCGCATGCCTCCAATATGTACAACACTTTTCCGATGTTGTGTAAATGTTTACGTCCCCATGAGTCATTGGTCCCCAGGTATTGAAGTGACCTTAGGAATGATGTAGGTGTGGCGGGAGCGGAGAGTGGGACTGTGGGGCTTAAAGTGGTGGTGGTGGTGGTCGTGGTAGTGGTGGTGGTGGTGGTGGTGGTGGTCGTGGTAGTGGTGGTGGTGCAGATAACGGTGTAGTGATGCTAGAGGTGTTGGTTATGGATATAGTTCCTTTCAAATCTCCTTTTTTTAATCAAGGGTTTATTAAGAAGAGGAAGTGGGTTAGTGAAGGTACTAGTGGGAGAGAAGGAGTGACAGTAGTAGACATATCATCGCCCAAGAGCACATATTTGACAAGGCTTTCTTAGGAGTTTGGGACATTTCCAGGGGTAGTTTTATGATCCTGGTGGTAGTGTGACCCTTCTTCTGTACTATGAACCTGAAGAAACACTCATTAGAACCCGACTGACCCCCTCTTTGACCTTTAAAAATAGCTGACGTGAGAAGCGAAAGTGTCTTATACAACCAACCTAGGAGTGTATAGTTGTCTGGTGTCTGTTCGTTACCTCCTCCCTCCCTCCCTCCATCCATCTCTCTTTCACTCCCTCTCTCCCTCCTTCACCCCCTCCCTCCCTCTTCCACTCCGTCCTTCCTCCCTCTCACCCTCCATCGCACTCTCTCCCTCCTTCACCCCCCCCGACCTCTCCCTTACCCTTCTTCCTCCCTCCCTCCCTCCTTCACTCCCTCTCTCCCTCCTTCATCCCCTCCCTCCGTTTTCCATTCCGTCCTTCCTCCCTTTCACCCTCCATCGCACTCTCTCCCTCCTTCACCCCCCCCCGACCTCTCCCTTACCCTTCTTCCTTCCTCCCTCCCTCCTTCACTCCGTCCTTCCTCCCTCGCTCCCTCAGGCCCTGCTCCTCTGCTAAAGTTAACAAACAACAGCCATTTTTGCTCCGCCCAATTTCAAAACTATTAAGATGTGAAGAGGAAACGAGAGGCCAGGAAGCAGGGAGGGGATGGAGGAAGGAAAGAAGTGAGGGAGGGAGTGGGGGAGGAAGAAGGGGGGAGAGGAAGGGAGGGAAGAGGTTAGAAAAGAAGGGAAGGGAAGGGGAGGGGGTGGGGGAAAGAGGTAAGGAGGGAACCGATATTATGAGGGAGAGAGGGACAGAGGGAGGGATTAGACAAGGGTGAGAGAATAAGAGAGGGAGGAAGGAAGAAACGGGGAGGGAAGAGGCTAGAAGAATACGGAAGAGGAAGTGGATGAAGGGAAAAGGTAAGGGGGTAATCAGTTTAATGAGTAAGGGAGAGACAGAGAGGAAGGGAAGGAAGCTAGAAAAGAAGGAAAGGGGAGGGGGTGAGGGTAAGAGGTAAGGAGGGAACCAGTTTTATGAGTGCGGGAGGGATAATACGGGGATGACAAGGAGCAAGGGTTTTGGAAGGGGCGAGAATGATGCAGGAAAAAGTCGAGGCGGTGAAGAGTCGTTGGGGTTGAGGAAGGAAGGCCAGAAGGCGTCGGCGACAAAGAGGCCGGACAATGAGTCACTAGAGCTTTGCCAATCCTCTTAACCTGAATATATATAATGATATTTGAACGGAAACTCCCCCCCCCCATCCCCCCTGTACCTCCCCTGGCCCCTCCATTCACCCCGCCCCCCCCACCTTCCCCTCCATTTGACTGAAAATAATAGCGAAAAATCCCGTCACCAAATCGCATCGGCCGAAATAAATAACTAAATTAACTAGCAACTTTTATTTTCGCAGGCAGAAAGGCGAACGGCGAGGCCTCGGTCAGGAATCCGAGAATAAAGTGGACCATTTATGGATGGCACCAAATATAGTCTGCGATTTAAATATTTATAACATTTGCATTTCTGGTACTTTTTACAGGTAGGGCCGCGTGTGGGATAGTGTTCACGTGTGTTGCGAAGTCTGACAGAGAAGAGGAGAGAGAGAGGAGAGGAGAGGAGAGGAGAGGAGAGGAGAAGAGAAGGGAGGAGAGGAGAATGGAGAAAAAGAAAGGAGGAGAAAAGAAGAGAAGGGGGAAAAGGATAGAAGAGGTGAGAGAGGAGGGGTGGGGAAGGGGAAATAAGCGGGGGGAAGGAAAGTGAAAGGAAAGAAGAGGAAAGGAAAGGAGAAATACATATGAAAGAAATGAAAGAGGGAAGGAAGGAAAAAATGAAAGGAAAGGAGAGGAGACTAATCTAAAGAATAAAGCGACATACAGAGTGAGAGAAGAAGAGAGACAGAGAGGAGAAAGGGAGGAAGCAGTAAATCAGGTCTAAAAGAAGAAGAGGAAGAGGAAGAGAAGAACCTAGCAGTACTTCCAAGAGACACTTCGAACCGCCAAAGTGACTAAATCCCTTCTCGTCCCTTCACTCCCTCTTCCTTCCCAACTCTCGTCTCTCTTCGCTCTTTCCTCGCCTATTCCTCCACTTGGCAGCAGCAGCGCGGGAAAGAATAGGCAAACATCTGGCATTAGGGGAGACATATGTTTTCGTCAAGAGCCTCAGGAGTCCCGCGAGGCTTCAAGAGAATGCGGCGGCGGTGTATCTTGACGTGGAGGGAGATTCCTTCGCCCAAATATAAAACAGAAACGTGAGACGAGTGAGATGGAGTTTGGGAGAGAAGGAGCGATAGGAGGCGAGGAGAGGAGAGGAGAGGAGAGGAGAGGAGAGGAGAGGAGGAAAGGAGAATAGAGGAGAGGGGAAGAAGAAAGGCAGACTAGTGAAGGTGAGGAATATAGAAAAAAAATGAGAAGGAAAGAGAACAAAAGGAGAACTAAGGAAAGGAGGGGAAAGGAGAAGAGAGAAAAGTGAAGAAAAGACAAGACAAGACAAAAAAGAGAAAAGAGAAGAAAAGAGAAGAAAATAATAATAAGAAGAAGAGGAGTAGAGAATAGAAGGAAGGACGGAAGGAGCGAAGGAGGGGAGGTAAGGA
>NC_066511.1:24366921-24376921 GCF_024679095.1 Eriocheir sinensis
GTGGTGGTGGTGGTGGTGCTGTTAGTGATGGTAGTGGTGGTGGTGGTGGTGTGCGGGGGCTGCTGAAGGTCCGTGGGAACGAGCTTAAACGTTGCCCCAAGTGGCCATCGGGACCGGAATGAGGCCGTGGTGGCCGCGGGAAGACTGCCGAAAGGGGGGCGTGGACACTAGGAGAGGCCATGAGAGAGAGAGAGAGAGAGAGAGAGAGAGAGAGAGAGAGAGAGAGAGAGAGAGAGAGAGAGAGAGAGAGAGAGAGAGAGAGAGAGAGAGAGAGAGAGAGAGAGAGAGAGAGAGAGAGAGAGAGAGAGAGAGAGAGAGAGAGAGAGAGAGAGAGAGAGAGAGAGAGAGAGAGAGAGAGAGAGAGAGAGAGAGAGAGAGAGAGAGAGAGAGAGAGAGAGAGAGAGAGAGTTAAACATATAGACATGGGCCATAAAAAGGCTCATGAATAAAATATCACTTGTCATTCACTTCAAAGAGAATAATTCCTTTCATCGCACACAGTTATGCATTTTTTCGGATCACTTGTAGTACAAATATTGTGAACATCAAACTTATGTTTTCTAAGATGACAAAGTGAGAATAATTTGATATGAACTTTGTATGCTTATTAACACTAAACATTTCTACTTAGTAAGGTGCTTATTCAAAGGACATTTGAAAAGTGCCTTCTTAATCTTCGGTACCTTCATGAATCGCAAGAGAGAGCATAGTAACTACAGCACACAAAATAAATAGCTAAATAAAAATGCTATGTATTTCCTTGCTGCGGGAAATATAGACAACATCCAACCCATTGACATTATTGTGAGCAAAAAGTTAGTCACTATATAAGGGTATATTTTTTAAAAGTTGGACGACCGCTTTCTTTCACTGGAATAACCAATTTATAAATATATTTATCTATCTCTATACATCTATCTATTTACGTCGCATCCCTTTCCTGTATTCACAAATAACACACTGAGGAAAATTCGGAGAACTATACTTATGTGGGATGAAACGTTCCGCCGCATAACAAGATCAGGTGCAGGAACTGATTGATGTATCATGCACACAACCGTCACAGTGGGAACGCTCTCTTTACAATATTGGCAAAAAAGAAGTTAATCGAAATCCACAGAAAGAGGAAAAACGAGGAAAGAGTTTCAAAGCGGGGACAGAAAATAGACACGACGATTACGATCTATCATTTTTATATTGCAATACATCTTCGGGCACATGATACAAAGCTAAAACCGATATTATCGCCAGCGAAGAATTTTTTTTTACTTAAAGACACGGTTTACTTGCTACGATGAGGATGAAGAGAAAGGTAGAAGTAAGGTAGAAGAAAGGAAGGAATAGAGAAACGTTTTTATTATATAATTGTTTGTAATTTTATGCTGTATAAATACTGAGGTTACACTACAATACAATAAAAAACAAATTTACAACTACACTATATGTGTCTGCTATTGCTATTACTGATATCAACGTAGCGGCAGTAAAAACAACTAAAAAAATGTAAACAATAACAAAAACAACACCTATTACGTAAGCCCCCAGCACGACCGCACCGTCTGTCACCGGCACCTCCGCCTCCGCCGCAACCATTCACTCGGAAAAGTTAATAAAAGCCAAAGCTAAAGAACTCTACAAAGCCTCGGAGGAATGAGGAACATTTGAGAGGATTCGTTTCAATGTGTCATTCGTCCATTCTCTCTCTCTCTCTCTCTCTCTCTCGGTGTGTATATCTATCTATGAACCTGTGTATATATCTATCTACTTATGAATCTATCTATCTATCTATCTATCTATCTATCTATCTATCTATCTATCTCTCTCTCTCTCTCTCTCTCTCTCTCTCTCTCTATATATATATATATATATATATATATATATATATATATATATATTTTTTTTTTTTTTTTTCTATGTCAGGAGTGCCAAAATAAATCAGATGGGTCCATGTACTTCTGAACCATATAAACCAAATCTTACTATCCAAGATTAGTTGAGGGTAAATTCTGCGGACAGGACTTGCCGATGTTCATTTAGTGTCCTCCTTAGATGACGTGTCCTCCCTTTACCTATATGTGTTGTAAATAAGAGAAATGTCCAGTGATGGTAGTCCCTCTCCCTACTTCTTTTTTTTTCAAATATGCATCAACTAAAACCTAAGACGAAAATAACGAAATGGAAAACGCCACGGATGTTCTATTGTAACGTTTGTTGCTGGCAAAAAAATGAAGGTAATTTAATCGCAGGGGAGGGGATATAAAAGAGAATATGAAAGAAAAATGAAAGAGGAAAAGAAGAAGGAGAGGGAAGAAGTAGAAGAAGAAGAAGAAGAAGAAGAAGAAGAAGAAGAAGAAGAAGAAGAAGAAGAAGAAGAGAAAGAGGAGGAGGAGGAGGAGGAGGAGGAGGAGGAGGAGGGGAAGAAGAACACGATGAAGAGAAGAGAAGCAGAAGCGAGAGCACGCTAAGTCTATTCCCACGAAACGACTAATACCATCTTAGAACTTCTCGTGAATGGGGGAGCGACATGGATGAAAGGAGGGAAGGGGAGGGAGATAATAAATGTATAAAGGAATCTTTCTTCCATGTTTAAAATGTTTACTCAAAGGAAGACAAAGAAATCTACTCACTCCTGAGGAGGAGCATAGATAAGTATACCTAAGGAGATTACTTTTTGTGCTGTATGTTTCTGCATTATTATTTTTATTGGGAGGGGGAGGTATTAGTCCTTCCAGATAACGGTATTTACTATTTGAGGCATTCGTTGAATAGACAGACAGACAGACAGATAAACTAAGACACAGATACATACACAGACAGACATACAGACAGACAAACACTATTACTTTAACGTGATAATTTTGTGATGCCTAATTTTCCAAGAAGAAATCATATATTGTTAATCATCTCTGTGAATTACTAGTGCGCAAATACGATAATTGGAACGTCTGAAGGTAAAATAGATAATATGTAATAATAAATGGTGGTGTCAGGTGACTCGTAGGAAATAAAACTCGGAATATAAAGCTGTAAAAAAGAACGAGTAAAATTGATATAAAAGCCTTGAAATACGAACGAAAGATAATATCACGTTAGGTACAAAAACACACACAAAAAAACATACCTATACCACAACGGTACACAAAGGTAAACAATCCAACACTCACCCCAAATCCTCTTTCTTCTACGTCTCCCTCCCTTTCTCTCTCCCTCCACCCCAGCTTTCCGTCCCTTCTCCATCTCGACACCTCCCCCCTCCCCTGCCTCGCCTCCATCTCACAGACTCACCAGGATCTGCGCGTCACTCAAGAGGGCGTGACAGGCGAGCAGATACGAGAGAGAGAGAGAGAGAGAGAGAGAGAGAGAGAGAGAGAGAGAGAGAGAGAGAGAGAGAGAGAGAGAGAGAGAGAGAGAGAGAGAGAGATAGAGAGAGAGAGAGAGAGAGAGAGAGAGAGAGAGAGAGAGAGAGAGAGAGAGAGAGAGAGAGAGAGAGAGAGAGAGAGAGAGAGAGAGAGAGAGAGAGAGAGAGAGAGAGAGAGAGAGAGAGAGAGAGAGAGAGAGAGAGAGAGAGAGAGAGAGAGAGAGAGAGAGAGAGAGACATTCTATGTGCATTTCAAACGGACGCTTGTAGTTTCGGATGCTAGCGAGGTGTTAGTTTAGCTTGTTATGTTATAGGGAAATATTGTATTGTTGTTTCCATTTTTATTATTATTATTATTATTATTAGTGGTAGTGGTAGGGTATAGTAGTAGTAGTAGTAGTAGTAGTAGTAGTAGTAGTAACAGTAGTAGTAGTAGTAGTAGTAGTAGTAGTAGTAGTAGTTTAGTAGTAGTAGTAGTTTATTAGAAGTAGTAGTAGTAGTAATAGTAGTAATAGTAGAAGTAGCAGGAGGAGTAGTCGTAGTAGTAGTAGTAGTAGTAGTAGTAGTAGTAGTAGTAGTAGTAGTAGTTAGCTTTGTTGTTGTTGGTGGTGGTATAGTAGTTGTAGTTATGTTAGTATTGTTGTTGCTGATGGCGGTGGTGGTATTGTGGTTGTAGTGACACTGTTAATACAAATTAAGGTAAAAGCAAAAGTTATATAAAATATCTCTCATTTCACCAGGATTTTGTTGAGCATAAAACGTTATATGGTGGTATTGTTCCCCATGCAGAAGAGGATTGATTACTTTTTTTATAATTATACATATATTTCTCTGCCTCTCTTTCCCTAGCCGGAGCGTGAGTCACTAAGCCTATTGAGTGTTTAGAATTAAATGGTGGTGGTGAGTGTATTGACTTTTTTATACATTAAAAAAAGCAACACAAAGACAAAAATAAATAAAAACAAAAAGCTAGAGAAGATTGACGAAAAGTGAAGTCAATTTCGGATGGAGAGGCGGTGGTTGTGTTTGCATATAATGTGTACGAGAGTGACGTTCTTTTTATCAAGCTGATGACTTGCAGGCCAATTCTTCTTGCTTAATAATTCAGGTGATGACAGGTGACGTCAAGGAGGTGGTGATGTGTATGAGGTACGACAAGGACCTCAACAGAAAAAAACGTGGCGAGGCAAGGCAGTCAAGTACAGGATATTGTTATGCAAATCAAAGGGGAGCCGAACACAGGTTAGGATTCAAAGAATTTAAGTGGTAACTCTAATTACACGTCGCCTTAATCCTTGACTTCGTATCCCCAACCCTTGGCTTCAAGGTTGCAAAGACAGTTCAGTACTTAAGAATACAATGCTGGGTGAAAAATTCGGTTTACCACACTATTCCTTTAAGAACTTTACCGAGTAATTAAATGTCGATCAACTTATTGCTGGCAGACATACATCATCATGAATACATCAGGATACACACACACACACACACACACACACACACACACACACACACACACACACACACACACACACACACACACATACACAAACACACACATGCTAATGAAAAGAAAGTAAAACAGTATAAAAAAAGGAGAGAAAGAAACCTTGTAGAAAGCAAGGGAATGAAACGAAAACTGAACTAAAAGAAAAAAAATAATTGAGGGGACCAAAAGAAAAGATGAAAAAGTCCCCGCGAGCAGCCGGGGATTGTATCACGGTGAGCAAGAAGATTCCGCGTCCCGAGGGCAGAAGTTAAAATTATGCAAACAGCTCGTGCTAATCCGGGTACAATGCAGTTACAGCTGTTGGCGGTAGCGAGGGTTAATCTCGGCCAATCAGCTGAGCGAGTAGTGATGGTGGGTGGTGGTGGTGGTGGTGGTTGGGGTAATATGGGTCCTAGCAGCAGGGTGGTGGCTGTAATGGTGTAAGCGGTGGTGGTAAATGTGGAGTGGTGGTGGTGATGGTGGAGGTGGTACAAGTGGTGGCTGTATGGGTGGCCGTGGTGCTGGTGATTGCAGTGATGGTGTTAGGTGCCATTGTAATATTTATCGATGTTCAGGGTACGTTACTGGTAATGTAATGTCGATGGTGGTGATGGCGCGTGTTGGTGGGAATTAAAATGATTATGTATCTGTTAAACAACTGCAGTATCTACCCACTTAGTTTGTGCGACTTTATTTTGGGATTATACAAATGATGGCGCCGCTGTTGTTCAACAATTGTTTTTTTCCTTTATGATGGATGTTTGTCTCAGTCCCTTTCTCCCTCTCCACCAGCCTGTCTTTCCATCAACCTGTCGGCAAGCTTATCCTTTCTATTTTTACTAATTCAAATAAAAAAAATCATTGTTTATTGCAGTGGCATATTATTTTTGTGAGTATCGTAGCAAAATACTCTGGGGAAAATACTGAGAAGTAACATTTGTCTCCTCCCCTGAGTCAGAGATTCGCATTAAAAGTTTTCATAACTTTCTTTACTTCAGACAACAGCAGGTCCTGAGAGGATGACGGAATGACTCACACATATACTTCAAAGGAGTTGCGACTAGTTACGTGTTTATAATTCTATATTCTTGACAAAATATTCTCCAGATTTTGTCATTAGTAGCAAATGTAGGCATGCTTTTAATAGACTGATGTAATTACACTGCCGTCATCTTGATGAGAGTAAAACCCACACTGCAAACGAAAGATGTATATTTTACCAAACAGTTTCGGCACCACCACTTCACCACCATCTTCAGTGGTAAGAGGCAAGAGATGGAGTCACTTCATCTCTTGCCTCTTACCACTGAAGATGGTGGCAGCGCTCGCCGAAACCGTTTGCTAAAAATCTACGTCTTTGGTCTGCAAGTGTGGGTTTTACTCTCATGCTTTCAACTTTTTTTCAATGAGCGATAGATGAAATGTGGCGGAATTATGAACATTAACTTTAAGTATACGTGATTTATTTCATGGAAGTATCAGACAATGACAAACTAAAATCAATTGTCACAGTTATCAAACAGCGTCCGTTGCACATCAGTACCACACTGATTACTAAACGATCCGCACCGCCATTCCTCCCGTGCTTGACTGTTTATGGACACATGAAAACACACACGCGTACACAGACGTAGAAAAAACAAGCATTCAAATACACACAAAAAATATAACAACAGCAAAGAGCTTTCCCCAGAAAAAAGAAAAATGCGTTGAAGTGAAGGAACATGAATATTTACTAATAACCATTTATCACTAAACGCAATGCTGTAAAAGACGGTCGTTAAGAAAGGACATAAACATAACATTGATACAACAAACTACAATTGAAAAAACAATTTTATACAAACTCTTAAACTAACCTAAAGATGATGATGATGTGTTAAAATAACCCTCCTTTGAAAATACATTATCTGTAAAATCACGATAACGCAAGAGAGGCTAACACCAACCTTCCCATCTGGAGGCAAATGTTCTACCATTACGCCACGTAACCGATGTTCGCCCGCCACTGCGGGTCTTGTTAAGCCAGAGCAAGGCCAGCGTCGATACACAACACACATTCGTGATTAAAAGGTAAAATAATTAAGCTTCTTTTTCTTCCTAGCTTGTTTCTAAAGTAATATTATATGTGATACAAAGGCCTGGCGTTCATCTACGTAATTCTACTTACTACTGCTCAGGTAAGGAAGAAAAAGGCAATCTAATTAAAGACAGCGTGGGTCGTTCCCGCGTTTGATGACAGCCATCGAGGCAGTCTAACGTGCCTACTACCGAAGAGAATGAACAGCTAGTGATGGTAGAAAGCTCGCAGGAAAAAAACGTCTATACTCCACCATATTCATCCTTCTTGTGTGTTAACCCGCTGACTACATACAAGGGGCTAACGAGGCATCAATATGGGCCACCATCAGCATCTGAACAGAAAGTTAAGGAGTGCCGGAGTCGGCGGAGAACGCTTCATCCAAACTTTATACGCGAGGGAGGTGAATGAGTCTCTCCCGACGCTAGAGACGTGAGGCGCCCTGATGATGTCTACGGGAAACGAAGAGGCTCGGGCGGAGCCATATTGTTGGTTGATGGGCATGGTTTGTTTGCAGGGCCGTGGAATTCATTCGTTTTCTCGGGAAAAGCAACCGTAGTAGTTTTACAGATTTGGCTGTGATTTCCGAGATGAGAGAGGTTTTATAAGTTTCAATATAATAAGAGAAAAAAATTTGCACAACTGAGAATAATTACAGTGACATAAACGATTTAAAACTATACTCGGTAAGTTTAGATAGAAGGTGACTATGTCAGTTTCATGTTGATTTCGTAAACGAGGAAAGCAAAGAAATCAGACAAATGTCATGACTTTGATTTCCTGAAAAAAACGCATCACTACTGTAGCCGATGGACTTTGACCAATGCAATAAATATAACTTATAAATGAATAACGCACCTCAGGCAAAATCAATTAAAAAAATAATGATCATTGCTCACAGGAGATTATTTTTATAAATAAATTATTCAAGTTTTTACTATTTTCTCTATATTCTATGCTTCTAAATTATAAATTCATCTTTTATAGCATTACGACAATACACAATTTCTTGAGCTGTAAAGACGTTGTAATAACGTTGGAATGATTCATTACGTTAAGAGAAAACACTGACTACCTTAAATTACTTTTCTGGAACTAAAAGTGAAGGTGAACGTGCTGGTAGCGGGTGATTAAACAGGCACACGAACTAATGGACAAACACATTTATTGAGTACCTACGACTCTGCGGGTTAAAGAAAGACCAAACCTGTGAAAGTGTGTTTGTTTAGCCCTTAGAGGAACAACTTGAATGACCTAAGAAATTCACGTGGTATTGTGATATCTCCCGAAAACAAGGGGAAATATATATACCGTAAGGAAGTTTTACGTCGCGTATATTTTGTTATAGCTGGACAAACACGAATTTTAATGATTGTTACTTTCTTTATGTTACGTGTCTAAATGCAGCATAAAGGCAACGGACGAAAAAAACAAAAACTATCAACATACAAAATCTTAAGACTCCCGATAGAAAAAACGGTGTGAGAGGTAATTCACTGATTATGTAGGTTTCGTGTAACCTTTCAATAAACACAAAAATAAAGTAATTCACAAGTTTAATCATGGCTGTACGTTTATAGTCACGAGGAAATACTAAACTAATAAAAGAGATTGAAAAGCAAGGAAAAAAGACATCACGGCTTGTTTATGTGTCTGCCTGGAACCATCTCAAGGTCAGGCGCCTCACCTCTCAACACCTGGAGCCCCGCACATGTCCAAGCCCCTTACCTGGCCCTGGCAGTGTGCTCATACATCACTTGTGCGTGGGGGGAGGTGGGTGTAAGGGAGATGACAGATTATGATGAAGTAAATTGACAAAAAAAGGGGGATAAATGCAGACCAAGAAGATGAATAGAAACATACAATACACGTCAGCATTACTATAATTACTACCACTACTTCTGCCATTACTACTTCTGCAATTACTACTACTAATAATAATACCACTACTACTACTACTGCTACTACTACTACTACTGCAACACTACTTATAACAACAACTATAATAATAATGATAATAATAATGATGTATAATAATAATACTGAAAATAATTATGAGGAGAACAATTATGATTTGTTTGGGTTTACTGAACACAGAGCTGATGGCGAAGAACTTTTTTTGCAATCATGTAAAAGCGATGAATGAGGAAAAAGAGTAAACCTGATTTACCTCAATATATAAATTAATACCTGACTCGTTAGCTGGCATGGCGAACGTGTTTACGGAGATATTGCATACTGTTTATGACGTGTGTGTGTGTGTGTGTGTGTGTGTGTGTGTGTGTGTGTGTGTGTGTGTGTGTGTGTGTGTGTGCGCGTGTGCGTGTGAGAAATTTCCTCTTGTGTGTGGAATGCTTATCACCGTATATCACCCCCCCCCCCCACCCCCTCACACAACACACACATAAATCTACACTTTTCATCAAGAGTTACATGGCATTATTTTCCCCGCACACTCGATAATTACCTCCGGCGGTCTATAATCGAGGCTTATTGTTAATGAAACCAGGGCGTGGGGGAGGGGGGGAGAGTGGTAGGGAACGGGATAAACGGGAAAGGATGAAGGGAGTGAAAAGGAGAAAGGAGAGGGAGAAGTAGAGGAAGAACGTGTGATATGTAAGTGAACGGAAGGGAGAACGTAACTTGCTTCATCCAGTCCACTTTCCGTTACTTATACTACAGTGGAATCATAAGTGGTGCACTGGGTCCCACACCAGACGGAGTTACTGAAATCTAGATATATTCGTAAGGTGTATATGATAAAGGTAAAAAAGCCAAGAGGAGTGATTTGATGCCTTTAAAACATACACTTTGATATATGAATAAAAGTACGTAGAGGTAATTATTTGCTGTGTCTTGTATATTCTCATCACTCTAGCCTTCCTATCCCTGCCTTCTAATTTGATCCCTTCTCTTCGCGGCCGCCCATCCCTGCCGTCCCGTGGGCTGTGAGGGATAACCACTTCCCTGAACCGTCCTTCTCAGAAACTATAATCTATTTACTACTTTGTCCTTCCTGCCCTCACTGCCTCCCAAACCACCTCCACTGCAACCACGGCCACCACAAATGTCG
>NC_066511.1:24381921-24417687 GCF_024679095.1 Eriocheir sinensis
TCTAATCTTATCTTATCTGTCCATGGCTTTCTCTTCCACCCCTTCCTTTCTCCCTGCCTCTCCCTCTCTCACTATCTCTCTCCTTCGCTCACCTGCCTCCCCCGGCGCCCCTGTATCTGATTCAAGTTACTATACGCGCTTAATTAGTGTGAGAAGGGGAAGAATAGACAGGTATTTTTTCCCTGATAGGCCCTTTAACATTTTCTTTACAGCCGAGGGAAAATATTAAAGGGAAAGAGGGGGCAGGTAAGACATGGGAATGGAAGGAGGAACAGGTAAGAAAGACTGGATATATTGTTAATAGACTTTGAGGAAATTCTAGGGCGAGGATTTTGCATTTTAGAAGATTTATTTAGCATAGATAAAACATGGTGAGAGAGGAAAAAGGACACACACACACACACACACACACACACACACACACACACACACACACACACACACACACACACACACACACACACACACTTTTACTCCTGCACCTTCATTTCTACATAAAGGGTGCAAGGAAAATTGTGTCACAAAAATAACATGGCGGCGGCGTGCGTGAATGAGAAGACATGAGGATGAGGCCTTTCATGTAGAGCAGGATAAGGAGCCACTGGGAGCTGAGCTTCATCCTTTGAGAGCCATCAAAAGTAGAGACTTTCATCTTTATTGTGCTCTGTAAAATTAATTACTAACACAACGATCAGATTCATTGTAGTGAAGGAAGTGAGAAAAAAAGTCAAATTTCGAAATGAATCACAGAGGGAGTCTACATTTAAATATCTAAGGAACAGTCACGTTCCTTAGATTTGAATGAATACACAGTGTTTTATCTGCATTGTAAACCATAAAGCATGATGATAATTTTCTTAGCAGTGTATGAACTAATGAGGAAAGTAGTCAGCCAATTCTCTTCTGCAAAAACGTCGGATTATGACATCCGGAACTAGAATTAATTTATTGTTAAAAACTACGATCTCGTTGAGTTAAGAGCAAGTAAAAAAAAAAAAAAGGAAGCAAAAGAGGTCGTGTTACAAAGAATAAAAACAAACATTCACTCGCAACCTCTGTGACCTTTTGGCAGCTGATTCCTTTTAGTATCGAGAAACATTAAGTGATGCAAGGCCCCGATACATAGGTAATGTCACAACCAGGATCGTTCGCATTTCGGTGTCCGCGTGGTGCTGCAACATGTATTTAGTGAGTCTCGGGTGCTGGGAAGTTTTTCTGTCCGGTGTATTTTCGGCTGACTCGGTAACGCCTCACAGTGAGGGATGTGAGGCAAAACAGGTGGCGGGAATAGCAACCTTAGTTTGTACATGTTGTGTCGGTTGAAACACATCATTGTACGTTGCCTTGAAAATAACTTATTGATCTGCCGCTCGCGTAATGTCAGTCCTACTTGTCTCATCAATTACTCAGTTGCTGTAGGTTTCTCATGAGATTCGAGCGAGTGAATTTTGTTACATTCATTAAAAAAAAAAATCACACCAATATCAAATAGCATTTTTTTTAATTACACACTGTACAAATTGTTACATATACATTTGACGGAACTCAATGGCCGTGTTCAGGAATATGACTATGTTAAGGTACCTATGATAACGTGTTGAGCGTGTTTATAGATTTTCCTGCTTTACGAAAGGTTAATGCATTTTCTATTCAATTGGGAGTTCAATCGTTGCACTTTGACCACGAATCAAACCAGATTTTTTTTAGCTCAATCCCTTATTCCAGGTAACATTTGTAAGACCAACGAGATGAACACAAACTTTCGTCTACCTTCGGAAGAAAGAGAGGAGTTTTGTGGCCTGAGGGCGGCGTTAGTCGGCTTGGCATTTAATTATCTGATCTTACGTTTCAACTTTTCTACGCAGAGTTGAAAATGTTACTAGTTTCGGCTTTAGAACTGTATCGAAACTAACTGTAATACTTCTTTTTTATTAGACACCTTCAAAAAGGTTACCATTTAAACTACCAAATTGTGAATTAGACTTTATATCTATTGTTCGATTTACACGCTTTAAAAAGTACTTAGGATGAGAAACGGACCTGCACGGAGACTTGCTCAGAGAGACGTCCAAGGCTAGGGTCTAAGGGCCAGTTTTACAGTCCAGTCCAACAAGATCGTAAGCTCCCTAACCAAACACAAAATACTATAAAAACTCCCTGTATAGTCTTTGGCGTTGATATAAAAGGAAGGAAACTTTAGAAAACCACACTAAAAATCTCTTTAGTATTTGTTATTGAGTAGAAATAACAGATCACTGAGGAGAATATAGTTTGTTTGGGGCGCTTACAATGACTGTGTTGGACTGTCGAACTGGCCTTAAGAATGGCTTAGGCAACGCTCTTCCTCCACCCTTCGGCATAAGCCAGAATTGATTGGTTGTCTAGCTACACAGTTTAGATAAAGATTCGAAAATTCAAGCTTTTTTTATTTTTTTTTATATGAATTGTTAACGTGTGTGTGTTGGGGGTGAGCTACAATTATCAAAGTCGAAACCTAAAATGAAGAAACAGAGCCAGTGAAATAAGTTAAAAACAGACGCGAAAAAAGAAAAGCAGAAAATAAAATAATATAATGCTACGGGCAGTTCTCTCTCTCTCTCTCTCTCTCTCTCTCTCTCTCTCTCTCTCTCTCTCTCTCTCTCTCTCTCTCTCTCTCTCTCTCTCTCTCTCTCTCTCTCTCTCTCTCTCTCTCTCTCTCTCTCTAGGACCTCCCATACATCTTATTCATCTCTCCCCTGGGTCTCTTCCAGCCTGCCTCCTTTCCTCTCTCGCCCTCTCCATGTGTAATCGACCTGCGAGCACAATCCTATCTTCTCCCTTGAGTCTTTCCTCCCTATCTTCCTCCTTCCCTAGTTAGTCTCTCCCCTTTCTCTTAGTTTCTCTGTGTCTTGTCTCTTTCTCTGCTTTTGTGTGTGTGTGTGTGTGTGTGTGTGTGTGTGTGTGTGTGTGTGTGTGTGTGTGTGTGTGTGTGTGTGTGTGTGTGTGTGTGTGTGTGTGTGTGTGTGTGTGTGTGTGTGTGTGTGTGTGTGTGTGTGTGTGTGTGTGTGTGTGTGTGTGTGTGTGTGTGTGTGTGTGTGTGTGTGTGTGTGTGTGTGTGTGTGCGGGGGCGTGCGTGTTCCTTTGTCGAAAGAATGATAACGGCAAAATGAACAAGTTGACCATTTCTGCTGTTCCCTTAGTGTTTTGTGGGAGATACTTATTATAGTTATTACTACTAGACTTATCAGGTTATGATTATTACGAGTAATGTTACTAGTAATAATAATAAAAAAATAATAATAGGAATAAAGATAATAATGATTATCAATATAAATATAAATCTTCTACTACTACTACTACTATTACTACTACTACTACTACTATTACCAATAATAATAATAATAATAATAATAATAATAATAATAATAATAATAATAATAATAATAATATTAACATATCATTTCAAAGGCTCGTAATGATGAGCAGCGAGTTAACAGTGCTCCTGCAGCCTACATTCCTCGGGCTCAAAACAACGGTATTGAATTTTCTCCTCTCGCCTCGCCTATCGTTATGGGTCGTTGTGTGCCACTTCCTCCTGCACCTCCCTCTCAGAGGCGCTACTAATGGGAAGATGGGGATGAATAACTCGGCAGATTTTTTGTTTTTGTTTTCCTGTTTTCTTGTCTGCTCGTTTCTCGATTCCTCTTCACCCTCTCACGCAGGTAAATAAATCTTACCCTCTTTCAGTCTTTTATTTTCCTCCCCTTCCTCCTCCATTTTTCTCTCTTATGATTTTCCTACCAGCAAAGTTTATTGGTTTGTGTTCCTCTCCCTTCCTTTCTTCTGTTCTTCCCTTACTACAAGTTTACTCGCATCCGTGCACCCACACCCATACATACGACAATGCATGCGTATAAAGAACCATACGTACTTACATATACATACATGCATAGATGCAAATATACATACATACATACAAACACATACATACATACATACATACATAAATACATACATACAAACATGCATAAAACAAACACAAATACACATGCATTTATACGTATAGATACTTAGAAAATTAAATAGAAAAAACATGTCAACACATTTTTAACTTTACTGGTGTGGATCAATTAGTATGAAAATAATAAAACAAGAACGGTAACCATAACAGCAACAACTACAACAACTAAGCCCTCAACAACCATGGCAGTAGAAGCACACGCAACAATTAGTTCTAAAGCAAAAATAATAAAAGCTTCAGCAACGATCAACAAAACAAGAACACAAGAACTTAAACAATAACAACAAAGAAATAACCACTTTAATTACTACAAAAACAAGAATATCTACTTTTACTACTACTACTACTACTATATACTATTGTTCTACTCATACCAGTGCTACTTCGACTACTTATCACCATCACAACTACTATTACATAAAGAGTTCATAAATTTCAAAAGGAGGTGCCCGTGAGTAACGATTGAGCGATGGTGAGTGTAGCTGCTGCGGTCATGATCAAGATGGTGAAAATTACGAAATATTAGGTCGACGGGGAGAGAAAGGTGCTAAGAGAGAGAGGGTGAGAGCAGCCTGTGTGTGTAGGGAGGCGGGTTGGGAACAGGCGGGGACATTGCAGATAGGAGAGGTAGGCACGTGTATATGGAGGCCTTGGGTACGAGACGGGAACGGGGAAAAGGGCGAGAGAAAAGGGAGGGCACGGAGGAGATGAAGTAGAAAGTATAGGAGTAAGAAGAAGTGGTTGCTAGGGAACACAAGGGGGCAGAGAGGAGCTGTGGAGTACGGGGGTCGTGGGGGTGAGTATCTGCAGGTCCTCGCTTTAGGGGGCAGCGGAGCGACTTGCTATAATGGAACTCATTATAAAGTCCGACTGGGTAACAATTTTTGAGCGAGGAAGTCCGGGGAAGTTGTGATTGCGTTGCGGACTTTGCAAGTAATCAAGGCAGTCATTGTATGGTGGGAGACTCCGGACTTTGTGGACACCCTGCAAAGGACGAGGGTAAAGACATGCACGGACACACACACACACACACACACACACACACACACACACACACACACACACACACATATACATATACTCATATACCTTGGACACGTACAAAGCAAATTTATACCAGTATTATACGCAAAATCTTGCTCTCTTTTATTAATTACAAGTCAATGTCTAAAAACATGGCCAAAATCTATTGAAAAAATTAATCTCAAGACGAAAGAAAATTGATCGAAACATCCACGGCCTACGGCCACACGCCTCCATCAACACACTGCACGGAGCACCACACAGAACACACAGATTACCTTCAGCAACACACGCAGAAGACTGTTAAATAAATGCAACTACATGCAAGATGAGACAACACCCATCCAGCAAGAGCTGATAAGCTTCAGTATGATCTACATAATATATCGCTCATACCGCATCATCATTAAATTCATCATCATCTTTTTCAACACTTATTTCGGGTAAATCAATATCTCATGTGGATCGAGACGTATCAGTGCTCCCCATGATGCATGCCATAATATCCATCAAGAAGAGACAAGTTACAAAGTGAAGATAAACAGACATTGCAAATGCTTCAAATGTCTGACCACCACTTATATTTTCATCACCACATTGACAACACTATCACCAACCACCACCAGCACCAAGACCAACACTAACACCACCACCAACAACAACAACACCATCAGCACCACCAACACAAACAATACCACAAACACCAACACCACTACCAACACCACCAACACCAACACCATCACCATCAACACAAACAATACCACAAACACCAACACCAACACCACTACCAACACCAATAGTACAATAAAAATCAACACAAACACAACCACCAACACCAACACCATCACCATCAACACAAACACAACCACCAACACCAACACCATCACCATCAACAACAACTACAGCAAAACACCAGCACCAATATCAACACCACCAGTAACACCACCACCACCACGACCATTACCACCCGAGGCCCCGCCGCCGACACACCCTCGACGTACAACACCGAGAAGTATGATAAACAGCCTGCATTATATTTCACTCACGCCCCTTCCGCATCATTACTCGAGGCGTCATTGTTCTCTCTCGTCACAATAAATTCCCATAATTCAGTTGCCTGTATCATCATTAAGTTCTCCTTAAGCGAGTGTGGAATGTCTCACACACGTTTCCTCGCTTAAAGATTTCTCGTGTCTGTGTGTCTGAGGGGGCTGAGGCGGGGCGGGGGATGAGAGGTGAGAGAATGCTGCCCTTGATTCCCGCAGCAGATAACGAGAAAACAAAACATTAGTCACGGTCAAATAAAAATAGAATGAATAACAGGAATAGAAACAGAAGGAAGAATAGAATTAGAAGGAAGAAGAAGATAATAGGAAAGGCTGTAGGGTAATCTTCAAAAATTCCCAGCAAATAACGAGAAAAAGATAAACTGAAAACAGAAAAAAACAGATTAGAAATGAGGAAAGGAGGCTAGAGGGGTTACTGAAAATTTTCCCACCACCAAGTACGGAAAAAAGGAAAGCATCAAACATTACGATACAGAAATAAATAAGGAATTTACGAAACAACAATACCAAGAACTCACCTACGGTCTCCAACATCACCTAAATAGCCTTCCGCGGGGATCTGAACAAAAGAAAACGTAAAAAGATACTCCCGAAATTGACCTCTCTTTTTGGCCACTCCTTTGACCTCTATTCAGAAGCAGTAAGTAGCGGGCTTTTTTTTTTTCTCTTTACGCCCTAGAACTATCTCCTTAGCTGTAAAAAAAAAAGTAACGAAAGAATGTATTTTAGAAACAAAAAATAAGAATATTCATTTCAAACCCACATAACAGAACTTCATTCCCAACCACTCCAATCACAAACACTATACTGGAAATATTATTAAAAGAGAGAGAAAAAAAAAATGACATCTGAAAACTAGGAGCAAAGATTTTTATATACTACTACTATTACATCACCAGTCAACAGCAAACGCCAAGCAACAACAACAAAGATCTTGCTGTCACCTCGAGGTGTTTTGAAGACCTCTACCTATGAAAGGAGTCTCCATTGTCTTCACCTGGAGCATGTTATAAGAGGTGGACGTAGGAGGTTCGAGAGGGGAAAAGGGTGTGAGAGGGGAAGAGAATGGACTGGTTGAAAAGCAAGGAGAGAAGGTAAAGGTAGAGGACGAGGATGAGGAAAATAAGGAACAAGAGGACGAGAACGAGGAGGAAAAAGAAAGTAGGAGGAGGAGGGAAATAGAAAATGAGAGCGAGAGGTGAGGCAGGTTGGAGGAGGAATAGGAAGAAGGAGGAAGGAGGGAAAAAGTAAGAGGATGTTGAGGAGATAAATGAAGGAGTACAGAATTATGTCAACAAGGTAAAGGAAGGAAAGAGAGACGCGGGAGTAAGTAGCAAGAAGAAGAAGAAGAAGAAGAAGAAGAAGAAGAAGAAGAAGAAGAAGAAGAAGAAGAAGAAGAAGAAGAAGAAGAAGAAGAAGAAGAAACGAAAAAGAAAACGAAAAAGAGAACGAAGACAAAGAAAACGAGAAAGAATAAAACAAATCAAAGTAGAAGACAAAGGCAAAACCAAGAGAAGGAGGAGAAGCAAAAGTCAGACAACAACAACAACAACAACAACAACAACAACAACAAAAACAACAACAACAACCAATAGAAGAAAACGAAAAAGGAGAAAGAGAAAACATAAAAGAAAGGAGCGGGGAAAGAAGCAGAAGAAGAGGAGGAGGAGGAGGAGGAGGAGGAAGAAGAAGGGTCAGGGAATAAATCCTCAGCAGCGGTCGTACGCCACAATTCTCTTCACTAAACTCCTTATATTGCGAGCTGTGAGGCATTTGTCACCCACCTCGTGTTATCGCCACCCACCTGCCCCTCCATCACGCCGGGGAGCAGGGCACGAAAGGGGGGAACATGGAGGTAGGATGGATGACGAAGAAGGAGGAAGATCGACAAGAAAGAAAGAGTGAGAGAGAGAGAGAGACCGAGAGAAACAGAGAGAAAGAGGGAGAGAGAGATAAAGGAACAGATGGGTGGAAGGAAAAGGCTGCAGGGAAAGGGTGATACGGTGAAAGAACGAAAGAATTATATCAAAGACGAGCTGGAGGTAGGGAAGGAAAATATATTGAGTCGGGGATGTGAACACGAAAAGAAGGAGTAAAGAGCATTAGCAAGGAGCGAGTGAGTGTGTGTGTGCTCGCGCAGGAAAGAGGAAAGCTTAAACGGAGAAAAGAGAAGGGGAGGCGAATACTAAGAGGAAGTAACCAACGCGCGGGACTTACATAACCAGCAGGAAGTGAAGCAGAGGAGGGTGCGAGGAGAGGAGAAAAAGAGGAGAGGAAGAGAAGATGGACGACAGGCAAGAAGGGGGAGGGAAAAGAGGAAGAAAGCCTGACAGATGAACACGCCTATCTACGTTAGGAAGAGGAAATGAAAGGTGAATCGTCTAGTCTAACGCATTTCACCTGAGTTTTTATGTGTATAAGATAATAATTCAGACACACACACACACACACACACACACACACACACACACACACACACACACACACACACACATGCAGACAAACACGCAATGCCTTTTTTTAGTCTATTTTTCTTATTTAATATTGAAGCTACTTCCTTTCCAGCCATCTTCTTTCACGTTCAGTTTTGTTTTTCTTTGTCATGATACTTATTGTCATATTTCTTATCATTATCATCGTCATATCCTCCTCCTCCTCCTCCTCCTCCTCCTCCTCCTCCTCCTCCTCCTCCTCCTCCTCCTCCTCCTCCTCCTCCTCCTCCTCCTCCTCCTCCTTCTTCAGGGGTTAAGAAACTTGCCACACAAGGAAAGACTAAAACAATTAAACTTGCACTCTCTAGAAACGCGAAGGGTGCGAGGTGACTTTATAGAGGTTTATAAATGGATGAAGGGCTTTAATAAGGGGGATATTAATAAGGTTTTGATGGTAAGAGAGCCGGGTAGGACACGTAGTAATGGGTTTAAACTGGATAAATTCAGATTCAACAGGGGCATAGGCAAAAATTGGTTTACTAACAGAGTGGTAGATGAGTGGAATAGGCAGAGCAGTCATATGGTGAGTGCCAATACAATTGTCACATTCAAAAATAGATTAGATAAATTCATGGACAGTGATAGTAGGTTGGGTTAGATTCACAGGATCTTAGGCTCAGAGGAGCTGCCTTGTTCAGGCTTACCGGCCTCTTGCAGACTCCTACGTTCTAATGTTCTTGTGTTCTTATGATCTCCTCCTCTACCACCACCTCCTTTTATAACTTTTACTCACCCACTATGTATGTACTCCTCGTCCTCGTCCTCTTTCTTCGCCAGACCGAACATTTCCCACTCAATTTAGCGTTGGGGAGAATACTCCGAACTTTAAAAGAGTTAATGGCTAGTGAGTGATAGCTAATTTTGTTGTTATTTACCTAGCTACTTTGCGAGCGTTTGTCCCTTAATCGAATTTTCTGTGAGTTCGTTGTGCTGTGGTTAAATTCATTCACTGTGTCCATCAGCAGTGCATCATTATAGACAATGGCGGTGGTGAGGAGGAGGATGTGACTACTGCTGCTACTACTACTACTACTACTACTACCACTACTACTACTACTATTACTACTACTACTATTATTACTATTACTACTACTACTACTACTACTACTATTGTTACTACTACTACTACTACTACTACTACTATTGTTACTACTACTACTACTACTACTACTAATAATAATAATAATAATAATAATAATAATAATAATAATAATAATAATAATAATAATAATAATAATAATAATAATAATAATAATAATAATAATAATAATAATAATAATAATAATAATAATAATAATAATAATAATAATAATAATAATAATAATAATAATAATAATAATAATAATAATAATAATAATAATAATAATAATAATAATAATAATAATAATAATAATAATAGCAATGACACTAGCAGTAATGGTTGTCAAAAGTAAAGAGAGGTTTAAAAAATGTAACATCAAAGACAAAGTTATCCCTGCTTAGCAATATTATTTCACTACATTAGTGGCTGAAAAAAAGATATATATATATATATATATATATATATATATATATATATATATATATATATATATATATATATATATATATATATATATATATATATATATATATATATATATTCTTTTCGGATCGATAGTGGGAAGTATTGATATAAACTTTTTGTGTATTCAGTTTTCTTTTTCTACCATAATATTTGTTTTTATATCAAAATCGTAACAAAATGTCTCCAACTACCAGGAAGTGATATATTTGTGACCGACACACCGTAAAATTGTGCTCTTCATTTGACTTCTGTTTACCGGTGTTGTATACTAAAGATGAGGAGAAACATTACTGAATGGTGTGTAGTTAGCTGAGTTTTTGGTGTTAATAAGTAAGAGCTTTGCTATTTTACTCAATCATTACAACAATATGGATCCAATTTCATATATAAAAAACACTCGTGGTTAATCAAGAGTTAGACTCGTGATTGCCAGCTAATACCTTCCCGGAGAGATTTGGGGGGCGGGTTAGCTGAGATATCATGCCCAAGTGCATATGGAATGTATTCACTCCTCTGTACAAACATAACCTTATTAAACAACCTCATCCAGTAAACACTCTCGTCTTGGCAAATCCTTTCGTCTCACCAAGATGTAACTCTCAGGGTGCCGGGATGGCAAACCAAGCGATTATATGGGCCAAGGGGGCGATGTGTGTGTCTGTGTGTGTGTGTGTGTGTGTGTGTGTGTGTGTGTGTGTGTGTGTGTGTGTGTGTGTGTGTCCAATGAGATAGAGAAAGAAGAAAGGGAAATAAAAACAGAAAAGGAAAGTGGCAGAGTAAAGGAGAGAGAAAAAATAGAAGTGAAGGTTAGGCAGATTCAAATAGGTGGTGATGGCCAGTGTTGGTAGGCGGGGAGGGAGGAAGGAGAAGGCAGAAGAGGGGAATCGTGAGCGAGAGAGAGGGGAAAGAGACAAAGAGGGAGAGGGATCACCACACCAGCGTTCACACCAAAGACGCCTGATAAATGACAAATACAGGCCACCAGCTCATTACTAGCGGGCAGTCACGGTCACACGCCTTAGCTACCCTCACCCTGCAAAAAGAGACAACCCCACGGCGAGCCCTCCACCTCCGTCACAATACCTTCAACCTCATCCCAGAACCATTTCCAACCGTCGTCATGTGATAACCCGAGTCAAACCAATCGCAAACCCTTGAGCAACCTCCTGGAATGTTTGAACCTCCATCCTGAGAAGTAACCCAGTGATCAGTTCCTTAAGTTTCCCATACCACCTTAAACCCATCAACTGCCCTTTTCAATATCACTCACAGACCCTTGAACAACCTCCTGGAACGTTTAAACCTCCATCCCGAGAGGTAACCCAGTGATTAGTCCCTTACGTTTCCCTCACTGCCCCAAACCCCTTCAACATACCTTTTCAACTCCACACCTTATACTATCCAAATCCCTTACGCAAGAGTTAACATGCATCTTAATTCTTTCATCCCTTTCGTTGGTAAAATCTAGAACAATCATCCTGTGTCTGTATTTCCTCCAGTCTACGACATAATACTTTCACGAAGGGAGTATCAAGATACCTCTCCAAATTATTCTGAGTTTTCTGTTTTGGAACTTACATACTGTTTGCAGGAGCAGCGCCAGCGGGATTTTTTGTTTTCTCTTTTTTGTGTGCCCTTAAGCTGCACTTTTTCCTGTTTAAGAAAAATAGTCATATCTACCACCACCGTTAGATTCCCGCAAGCATCACCGCTAAAACCACGTCTGTTCTTGCCGCCATCCTACAAGTCCCTTCGCTATAACCACCACCGCTACAATTGTATCATTTCTTTCCCATCGATCAACGTCCCATCGCTCCTCCTCTTCACAGAATCGCAAACTAGATCACGACTTTAAAAAAATCAACCCTTTCCCTCAACCCCTTCCCTAGTACGCAGTGGTGTTTCCGTAAAAGAAAAAAAAAATGCGTTCAACTTCAGTTTGGTCCAGGAGGCAGCTGAGTTTTTAAAGCCACTCGACCGGCAAGATTGTAAACAGGACCGGAACGCATTTTTTTTCTTCTGTACCTCTTTTTTAATTTTAAGTTTATGTGTGTTGCCTCAAATATCCTGCAGCAGTTGAGTGTTTGAGGATCACTGATGACTACTAAGGAGTTACTGAGGTGCTGAAGGAGCTCCGTAAGGGCAGTGTGTATGTGTGGTGGTGGTGGTGCATGGAGGGGTGGGGGGGGAGATGTTTTAGTCCAGCTTGTTTGTGTTTGTGTTCGTCAGATGTTTGTCTTTGTCGTGTGTGTGCGTGTGTGTGGGGGGGGGGCTGTGGGGGGTGTTTAACCCTCCACCAACAAACGCTGATGGGGTTGTTCCTCCATCCTGCACGAGGAATTTAAAACCTTAACAATCGACACATCACGGAAAAAAGAGAAAAGAAAAACTAATAAACGGGATACCATGTTTTGAGCCCCACAAAAATGGGTTTCCTACACTCTTTCCTCAGCCCTAGTTCATCAAGCAATACGAAGAAAGTAAGGAATCATTTCTTAATGTTTAGTTTTATTTTTTTCTACTTCAGTCCTTCCTAACTTCAGCGTATAAGGCGGAAAGGAAGCCAACCAAAACATTATAAAACGAAAATAAAAACGATTACCCGATGTTTTCTTTCCTTATTTTCTTATTTTTCTTGTCCTCGACCACAAGCGAACCATTCAGTGGTTATGTACTTACAGAGGACTCGCTGGAAGGAAGAAAGGGAGAATATACAGCCATGAGGCCAAGAGCAAATCAATCTTGGGTCGGACCACGCGCAATATACTAAAAGTGTTCCGGCCACCTTTCACCCCTCCTTTAAGACGCTTATTCTCCTCGACTCCCTTCAACACACACACACACACACACACACACACACACACACACACACACACACACACACACACACACACTCAGTTCAGGGCTTAATGAAAGGACAGGGTAAGGCGAGGCGGAGGAGCCATATACAGGAGACCACCGCAGCCGCCACCACAATATGAGGGAGGAAAGGAGGAAGGGGAAGAGGTGTGTGTGTGTGTGTGTGTGTGTGTGTGTGTGTGTGTGTGTGTGTGTGTGTGTGTGTGTGTGTGTGATGTGGTGGGACTGAAGATGTAAAAGGTGAAGATAAAATGAAACGAGCAAAGATTTGACAGTATGTTCGAGCAAATACTTCACGCGAAACATATCGCAATGAATGTCGCATCTGCCTCCAATACATTGTACGAAAAGCTGTTGATTCAAGTTTTGCTGTAACAGAGTTATTCCTAACTAAAGGTCGTGTATAATAAACACATGCGAGGGTTTGGTTGGGGCGAGGTGGAAGGCTGCGGAATGAGAGTTATTGAAGAATACTTCGACGCAAAGCTACAAGACGGATCTGTATATATAAAAAAAACTTTCCAGGAACAGAAAGCCTTTAATACTCAATAAAGAACAGAGGTTGGAATGAAAACATATAAGTGCGCATTTTGACGCAACGAAATTAAACAGACCCATATATTAAAAATAAATCAGTTTCTGGGAAGAGAAAGTCTTTAATGCTCAAAAAATAATGAGGTTGGGATGAAAACATATAAGTGCAAAGTGGCTTTGAAAGTATCTCGCTAATCTTGAATATTTTCTCGTTGAAAAAGATTATAATATGCGTTGAATTTAAACACGCGTCTCCTTCCTTGGCAAGAAAGAAGGTTCTCCCCTGCTCTGCAAATAAAGAGATTGTTCAACTCCTTTACATAAATAAATATCAATTTCATAAAACCCGTATACCACAAGAGTGAGATGTAGACACGTGGCTCGCTGGAATTAAACAAGCTTTCAGAAATAAAAATTAAACTGAATCACACGAAAGCTTATTACTCTCATGTTGACAGGAAATGGAGAAGCGAGCACACGGAAAGTAATCACGTATTAACGCTGCCTCAAGGCATTACAGATCCACAAGAAAATCTGCGTATCAGAAAGTCGTTGCTCAAGCACACTAGTTGGCCAAGATGATAATTTTCTATTCAACTACGTGAATTAATGAACACCCTGAGTCACACACCACCTAGCTCACTATCACTACTTATTTCTCCTCCTCACACTACTTCTACTACTACTACTACTACTACTACTGCCACTGCTGCTGCTACTGCTACTGCTACTACTACTATTACTGATGATTATGATGCGTCTGCTAATATTGCTGCTGCTAATTTTCCTTACTCGTCGCCCACATTCCATTCTCCATCTCGGTCCACATCCCCTACCGGCCCTTTATCCACTAACCTCTCGCCCTGAAAGCGGGAGTCGTGTATCTGCGGCAACAGTTGGAGCCATCCGAGTGTGGCTGTCGTCAATAAGGACTAATTCTCCCCAGCAATCGGCCTCCAGCGCGACCCCCGACGCCCAGCTGCAGCCCCGAAATGAGACGGCCTGAGCTACTGACGCTGTTCTGTGCTCAGGGCCTAGTAATATGAGAGAGAGAGAGAGAGAGAGAGAGAGAGAGAGAGAGAGAGAGAGAGAGAGAGAGAGAGAGAGAGAGAGAGAGAGAGAGAGAGAGAGAGAGAGAGAGAGAGAGAGAGAGAGAGAGAGAGAGAGAGAGAGAGAGAGAGAGAGAGAGAGAGAGAGAGAGAGAGAGAGAGAGAGAGAGAGAGAGAGAGAGAGAGAGAGAGAGAGAGAGAGAGAGAGAGAGAGAGAGAGAGAGAGAGAGAGAGAGAGAGAGAGAGAGAGAGAGAGAGAGAGAGAGAGAGAGAGAGAGAGAGAGAGAGAGAGAGAGAGAGAGAGAGAGAGAGAGAGAGAGAGAGAGAGAGAGAGAGAGAGAGAGAGAGAGAGAGAGAGAGAGAGAGAGAGAGAGAGAGAGAGAGAGAGAGAGAGAGAGAGAGAGAGAAAATGTGTGTGTGTCTGACTCAACTAGTTCTACAAGCTCATGTTTACCGGTTCTGAAGGCCTTGGACTTTTACCCTTTGATTACGGATATCCGGTACTCTTCGCAACTGTTTCATACAGGTGCGCAGGTGTAAGGAGATTAGTTATTCGTCTCCGGCCGGGAATTGAACCCTACAGCTCCCCGTTGTAAGCTGAGCACGCCAACCGATTGCATTTAAGAATCTACCTTTCTACACCTCCCTAAAATCAGAACCCTAGTAAAAAAGAAATATAAAAGTTTACATCATCAGTGGTCCACCTTCTGTCCCTTCCATATGACAACTCACACAACCCACCGGAACCCGCAACGGATCTTTTTTATTTTTTTTTTAATCTCTCTCTCTTTCTCTCTCCTTCGGCACACGCGGCCCTAATTGCGTTCCTGTACAACCACCTGCGCCCTCAAGAATGTGCCAACTCTACAATTTGCCGCCGTTGCCAAAGAGGAGCAAGTTTGCGTTTGTTGCGTATGAGTTAAAAAAAAAAAAGCTGTTGGCGCAAGTGTTCGATAAGTATGAGCTGGAGAGTTCCCTAACACAACGACAAAGGCGACAGGGGGAGGAGGGCTGGTAAGAAGCCGGGCAATTTGAGGTTCTGGAATGTGTAACTTGGGAACATAAGCAGTGAGGGGGGTGCTAAGTTAAGGGAGGGGTGGGTGGGGGGGGCTGATGTTTCTACCTGTAGTTTATGAATTGCTTTGAAGGGGTAGATAGCAGGAGGGTAATGGGAAAGGAAGCAAGGTGAGGAGAGGCAGCCAAGTGCAACATGGTCGGTTATGTACGCAAGGGGCTGTGTAAGGTGAGCTTATTTACCTGCCGTGATTGAATTAGCAGCCTCCTAAAATGAAAGGAGATAAGTAACGGAAAGGGATTAGGGGTAAATGGGAACATAATGGACAGATGGTGTGTCGACTGACGGTGTCGCAGGAAAACAAAAGCAGACCCAGAGGTGAATTGCACACACACACACACACACACACAGACATGCACACACACACACACACACACACACACATATATATATTTATATATATATATATATATATATATATATATATATATATATATATATATATATATATATATATATGTGTGTGTGTGTGTGTGTGTGTGTGTGTGTGCATGTCTGTTGTGAGTTTGACTCCCACATATCAGTCCTGGAGCCTGTGGTGGGTAAGAACCCATCAACCTTAGACACTCTGCTAAGGTGGAATCCGAGTTACCACAGTCTACCTTCCCCAGGTTTCCCCAAGTACCCATTTAACGGAAAGCTCAAAAGGGAGGATGAACTGCTGGGTGAGCTGCACACCGACTGACCTACCCGCCAAACCCTGAAACAAATATCGTAGAAAACAGAACTAAAGGTTTTTGTCCTATAGGACACGTGAGATATAGATAGATAGATAGATAGTTAGATGCATATATAGAGAATATGTGTGTGTGTGTGTGTGTGTGTGTGTGTGTGTGTGTGTGTGTGTGTGTGTGTGTGTGTCCAATGTCGCATATGACCACGGCTTTGACTGACGGACCATGACTCTTATGAAAGTCATGTCTATCCTCATTTTCCTCAACGCCAACTTTCACTTTCTATGTTGTTCCGCCCCTTCGTTTCACACACACACACACACACACACACGACACACACACTCACACATACACACACACTCTCTTTCGTCCCTCCTTCATTCTTTCATTCTTTACTTCGATTCTGTAGTTATTTTTTTCCCTGTGTCGAAAGTTACAGCGCAAGTATAGTGGTCTCTTTTAAAGCCAGTTAACTGTCTCTTTGTGAAAAAACTTTTTTCCTGTCGTTCGAGTTTAGAATGACACCTTTCGAGGTTTACGCTAGCAAGTACGTTTTCCATGTGCACGTAAAGTCTCCGTTGAAAGTAAGATCAAAAGATACAAAGGAATCTGAGAAATCTTCAGTTACTTGAGAATGCATTTTGATATTCAGATGACGGTAAACCTCGAACAGATGCCTCTTGGTCCTATATTTCAGCAGGTGCCTCCCATAGCCTCCACCTTTCTCTTTCCCCACAGATCCCTTACCTCTGTCATGCCTCTGAATCCTGATCTCTACCTCTAGGCACACACAAACATTTTTCTTATTCTCCTCCTACTGTTTACAAGCGGTTTATTCTTTTACCCCATCCATCTTTCCCCTCCAACGCTCACCCCAATACTGTTTATTTTTTATCTAAACTTGTATGTTGTTATTTCTTTAAAAAATAAACACCGTCTATCCTTTCCAAAACAGTGCTCATGATTTCACAACACACACACACACACACACACACACACACACACACACATACACCTTCACTATGCTCTCCCTTCCTCAACCACACCCAGTCCACACAGGCCTTGCCGCCCACGTCACCAGCCCTTCGCCACTACCCCTCGAGGCAATGCGACGAGCGGGAACCAACATGGCGGGGCAAAATTCCCATTGACACTTATATATTGCCGAACAAACTTTGCCTAAAAAGTTTGGTCGCACTTTAGAACACTCCGCTCCTCTCTCCTTCCCTCCGTCCGTCCCTCTTGTGTAACGTGTGTGTGTGTGTGTGTGTGTGTGTGTGTGTGTGTGTGTGTGTGTGTGTGTGTGTGTGTGTGTGTGTGTGTGTGTGTGTGTGTATTCCTCTCCGTTCGCTGTCCGCCTCACTTGATGGGTCGGTCCTCGTCTAGCGGTCTTCCCTGAATGTTTAAAAGTCTTTCAAGTTATTCCCGGCCACACGAAATCCACCTTTCATGACCGCCATTGAGCGCCGGAGAGACAAACAGGAAAGAGAGCATCGTAAGAAGTGAACCATTCATCACCAAATCAAAACCATTTCTTCCATTCATCAAGGTCACCCAAAGCCACAGGAGGGAGGACGAGGAGGAGGAGGAGGAGGAGGAGGAGGAGGAGGGAGGGAGGGAGGGTGGAGGCAGGGGAAAGAAGGTCTGGAGGGATGGAGGAGGCAGGCAAAGGAGAAAAAAATGGGGAGAGAAAAAAGGGAAAAGGAGGGCAGGCAGGAGATGGAGAGTCTGAGGGAGGGAGGAGACAAGGAAGGAAGGCACGGGCAGGGGAGGAGCGTCTATAGGAGGGAGAAGACTGGGGCAGGGAGGGACAGGGAGAGGTAGGCAGGGCAGGCAAACCGCGGCTGAGTGTTTCCCGGCGTCGAGGATAATTCAGGGAATACAGCTGGACGACCTAAGCGACGCACGGGAGACAAGAGAATGCTTCAGGACATTTCCCGGACAGGGCGGACACACACGCCTCTCTCGCCCGTGTGGCCCCGTGCAGCAGGGACCACATAGCCCTGGCCGGCGCCCCCTGCTTAGTATGGACGAGGGGCCGGCCTGCTCGAGCGGACGGAATCAAATCTTCCGTCTTGGTTAAAATAGGATTAAAATTCTCTCCAATATTCACGGTTTGTTTAGCCTCCTACACACGTTATCCTGTGTGCGATATATACACTATTCGGAAATGCTATAACGTGCATTTTTGTTTGTTTTAGTGTGTGTGTGTGTGTGTGTGTGTGTGTGTGTGTGTGTGTCAACGGGTCTACAGGTCTACAAATATGCATACATGTATCCATTTCGAAACAGAACACACACACACACACACACACACACACACACACACACACACACACACACACACACACACACACACACACACACACACACACACACACACACACACACACACACACACACACACACACACACACACAGACAAACTCACACACACACACACACACACACACACACACACACACGCAGCTCTAGATAACATTCATGCCAGAAGCTTCACCTTTTTCTCCCCTCCCTTCCTCCCTTCCTTTTCCACAATTCATGTTTTTACTAATATTTTAAAACCACCTGGCCCTCCCCTCCTTCCCACCCACCCCACCCTCTCTCCCACCCTCTCAAGGTCTCTCCGATATTTATGCATGTTGCAAACTCAGATTCTGGTATTGATCTGCGTTCGTTTTGATGGTCAGATGAGAGGCAAGAGTGCATCTGCCAATTGTGTTTCTTTGCATGCTTTCTTTTTTTTCATTATTTATCCGCCTGCTCTTTCCTGCGATTATTGTTTTGCTGCTTCTTGACGGATGCTTAGGCACTTTTCGTTTCATATATATAATAAAGATAATTCATCGTTTTCAGTTATATTTTCTTTTCATCTTCTCCTCGAGCGCTCTGTTTGTATCCATATTTAACCCTCTTTCTCCATTACTTTGCTCTTCAAACTTTTTTCTGGGAACAGTTTTCATCTCATATGATATCAAGGGAAATGCGCCTATACATATTGAACGAGGGATAGAGAGAGAGTATAACGAAAAAATGAAGAACCCACAACGCTGTATACTAATTAACCTAATTTCGCTAGAGACGTCCATTGCGCATCGAATTCCTGTCGCTGGGCGGGCAAAGATTGTGGCTTTGTTTTTGTTTTTTGTCAGTATTTCGTTGAGTTCGTTACAACCGACTGCTGGTGTTTCCATGACAGCGCCGGCAAGTTGAAACATAACGCTTCAGAAGGACTGGAATGCCACAGAGATATGTTTGGGCGCGTGAGTGTGCGGCAACTTCTCATGCTTCGCGATGTCCAGGGGAACGCATTTTTTGGTGTGGATCCTATAAGCTTTTTTATGTATACATGCTTGACTTAGCTTACGAGGGCGATGTTTCTCTACTGGAAAAATGTCAATGTGTGGGCGGCCTCGTCTGTAGTGAACCGGTTTTATGGTTGCAATATTTGTAGTTATGCGAGGGTCATAACTCACAGCATCCAACAACGCCATATAAGTAGTAAACTGTTCTCAGTCATTTATAACTGAAAGATGTTCCAGTCAAATCTCGCTGCGTCTCAGTTTGAAAATGTGAGGCGAACATTGAAGTGCTAATAACATTTATTTTGGTTGTTGAACATTGAAGGTGCTTCGCTCTCCGCGTGTCTCTACGCGAGTGCCGTCAAGAGGGATAGTGACAGCATAGTGTTTCACGTAGAAAGATGAAGGGCACGTTATGCGCAGTCCTTCATGCACCTGGTAAGAGCGTGAGGTTGGCGGGCGCTTCCATACATCGATCACTTTTCCTGTACAGGCCTCGAGTAAGTGTGTGCTGCTCCATCAAATAACGAGTGAGACGAAACCAAGGCCTTGCACGACGGTCAGCTGTGTATGCAATTTCGCTTCTTCTTGCCTGTTCTTGAAGATAAATCCTTATTGAAGACGATCTTCTTGCGAGGAAATCAAGTCAATGGGGGAAGATATCTTTTAGTTATTGTATTTATAAATCAACTTACATAAAAGTTAGGTCACATGTTTGTTCCTGTGTTAGATACTAAAGTAATAGAATGTCACCATTAAGCGATCAAAAATTAATCGTAGAGTGTTTTTTTTTAATTATTATTACGAGTCGGTAATGTTCTCATCATTCCGCTTCGTAATTTTCTTCGAGTAATGTTTTCTTCCAGATAAAAGAAGCATTATCGAATGGTGTGTTGTTGCCTTCCACTTTTGTAGCCATTTGACGGCTTGCACTTCGATATTATGTTCACAGAGAGAAAAATAAATTATGGGTAAAACTGTATAAAATTCTGAGAGAGAGAGAGAGAGAGAGAGAGAGAGAGAGAGAGAGAGAGAGAGAGAGAGAGAGAGAGAGAGAGAGAGAGAGAGAGAGAGAGAGAGAGAGAGAGAGAGAGAGAGAGAGAGAGAGAGAGAGAGAGAGAGAGAGAGAGAGAGAGAGAGAGAGAGAGAGAGAGAGAGAGAGAGAGAGAGAGAGAGAGAGAGAGAGAGAGAGAGAGAGAGAGAGAGAGAGAGAGAGAGAGAGAGAGAGAGAGAGAGAGAGAGAGAGAGAGAGAGAGAGAGAGAGAGAGAGGAAAACAAAGACACAGACAGAGATAAACAGACAAATCTAATTATTCACAAAGATAAAAGAGCCCTAGATTCTCCTCCTCCTCCTCCACTACCACCACCACCACCGCCACCCCCTCCTCCTCCTCCTACTATTCCTCCTCCTCAGCTCACCCTCCCCTCATCTTCATCG
Source organism: Eriocheir sinensis (assembly GCF_024679095.1). Classification (NCBI taxonomy): domain Eukaryota; kingdom Metazoa; phylum Arthropoda; class Malacostraca; order Decapoda; family Varunidae; genus Eriocheir; species Eriocheir sinensis. The sequence continues at coordinate 24,402,981 of NC_066511.1, forward strand.
TAATATTCAATTTTTCTCTACGGGAAGGAACTGGAAGCGGATCTTTTGAGCCTCATTCTTTTTATTCCTGGAAGTGTGGGTCGCCAGATGGCCGCTCCCAGGTCGCCTCGCCGCGGGAAAAAAGGCGGGCGTCACATATAATTTCCCTTCGCTGTGATGCAATTAGGACTACATTAATTCTTCCATCATGGTTTTTTTTTCCTCTCTCTTTCAGATTGTTGCCTCTCCGCTTTCCATCCTTCGTTTCTCTTCCTCCACCTGCTCACTTTTCCTCTTCTTCATCCATTATGTGTTTTTTTTTCCTTTCTCATTCAAGCCCATCACGGGTTCGTTGTTGTGTATCCGCTTTCCCTCCTTTGTTTCTCTTCCTCCAACCTCTCCTCCTCCTTCTCCTCCTCTTCATCCACCTCTCCTTTCTTCCCTTTCTGCCTCTTCTCCATATTTTCTGCTTGTTCCTGCCCCTCCTTCTTCTGCTCTTTGGTTCTTCCTCTTCCTCTCTCTATTTTTTCGATTATATTTCTTACTCTTCTTGTTCTCTTTACCTGCCTCTCTTTTTCATTATCTTTCTCTTCTCGTTTTCTTCCATATTTTCTTCAAATTGTTCTTGCCTTCCTTTTCTATCTTATTTCCCTCCTCGTCCTCGTCTTCCTCGTTATCGTCCACGTCTTCTTCTTCTTCTTCTTCTTCTTCTTCTTCTTCTTCTTCTTCTTCTTCTTCCTCCTCCTCCTCCTCCTCCTCCTCCTCCTCCTCCTCCTCCTTCTCCTCCTAATCCTCCTCCTCGTCCTCCTCCTCCTCCTCCTCCTCCAGCATAACCCACTTTGTCCGTTCGTCGTCTTCTCGTCAGATAACATCCGCGGCCTCCGGCGTGTTTTAAAGTCAATTCTCATAATTATCTTTCTCAAGACCGTTATGAGGTTTTCCAATCACTTTTTTGCGGCAGGATGCAGCGCAAAAAACGTAAATGATAAAGAATCCTGATTTATAAATATTTATTAGTATTTTAACTGTTGATCCTTTAGTTCACAACAAATTATGTGCGTGCTTTATATAAAAACAATGTTGTAGGAATATCTGCTGTGGCCCTAATAGAAAATTTGTTATTGATCAATATAGTCTACATTGAACTTTCTACAATATTGACGCAATAATCAAGTTTCAGAGAAAAGTTACTGTGCAGCCTTTCAGTGTCCTTAAAAAATGCAACATATAACGGACCACTATTAACAACTTTATTGAATCAGAAAACAAATGTCTTGATCTTTGTTTACAATACAAGCATATGGAAGCTTTCGAATTTTATAGAACTTTATAGACGGCTTTTAAGGAAGACAAAAAAGACTAGATGCTAAGATTTGAATACAGGGAGTAATGACTTTACATCCCCCACCTAAATAATGAGGGGCACAAATACTGAGGGGAGGCATCGCTGAGCCGGCCCTGGCAATGCCGCAGCCACAATGAAGCAGCATTCAACGCAAGGCTAATGGATACACTTTCTTAAAACTGGGAACCAAATTCTCTACTGAACGTTCTCCCTCACATAACAAGAGTGTCTATTGAATTACTACTAGTTTCTTTAAATAACACATGGCCTTAAGAAACTGATTTTTTTTTCTTTTTGCCTTGCACCACAGCTTATCTGTAATTTGTTCATTATCCACAAGAAATGAAAAAGCAACCAGCATTGCAGCCACAAATCTACGCGCCACACAAAGTAAATAGTGAACAGTAAAAACAGCAGATATAAGAGAGCTAAAAACGACAAAACAAAAGAACACGATGGATAACAGAAAACAAACATTTGCATCTGAATACACACACACACACACACACACACACACACACACACACACACCAGCACATGCCTCACCACAAAGAATATCGTACAAGACAATCGCATAGCAACGAGGTAAACTGATTAGCTAAACGCAGGACAACACGACGTCTTCCGCAGTCTCTTCCTCTTTTTCAAGCTTTCAAGCAGTACAGTCGCCGCGGCTAAAAGTGCGGTAGGCGTATCAGTGGCATCGGCGGCGGCGGGAGATATATGAAGAGCTAAACGCAGCGCAGTGATGTCAGCCCGGCAAGAGTTCATTTAACTGTGGACGTCCATCGTGAGTGCGGGTCATTCCTGACGCAGGTGTGGCTATGAAAACATCCCGTCTAATTGCAATCTGTGTGTGTGTGTGTGTGTGTGTGTGTGTGTGTGTGTGTGTGTGTGTGTGTGTGTGTGTGTGTGTGTGTGTGTGTGTGTGTGTGTGTGTACTATTTCCTCTCACTTTCTGCTCATTATTTTACACCGTTTCTTTCCTTGTCGTACACGCCCCGGCAAGCGCTGCCTCTCCTTTCCAAACCCTTTATTTCAAAGCTGAACAGCCCCTCGCACATACACACAACTGTCATCCAGTTAAGTGTGTTTTAGTCACCCTCATAAACTACCCTCTGGGCAGGCCTCCTTCTTGCTTCAAGTTTATAGTCTTAGCCGATATAAAGCATCTGGTAACGTCGGGACCATAGGCTAAGCCCAACAGCTGAACATCTGGGAGGGCAGAGTGCTGACTGCCCGTAGATTCATACTCGCGCCAACTATTACACAACAGAGGCGCACATAATATTTTTGTGGGGCTCATGCGGCCAAACAATTTTGTTTTATGCACTCACTTGTTTCTGTTACCTTGTTTACTGTTTGGATGTGACGCACGGTGAAAAACTATATTGAATACCAACTTGTTTCCTTGTTCAGTATTCGCTAACGTGTCTAAAATTCTGTTTGTGACTTTTGTGAATACTGTTTAAATAACTGACAGTGAACTAAGAGGACGATACTCTTTCGAAGATTTGATACGTTCCTTTTTTCTAATTGTTAAGATGGCTGCAGTTTTCCAGTTACGCTTTTTTTAAAGATTTTCAAGGAAAAACTTCGATTTTACCTCATCAACATCTCCAGCGCGTGTTATGATCTCCGTAGCCTGACAGTGTGTATCCCCACGACTAGCAATGTGGAGCCCTTTCAACCATCTGCCTCGAGTACCCGGAAGCGAAGGAGTGCCTGGGTACCGTGGGGAATTAGGGTCACTCCAGAGCAAAGGAAGCCTTTGCACCTACAATTCACGGACTCCGTGAAAGGATGTTGACTTGTTAGTACCGACGGAGGAGCTGTCGTGTCAAAAGCAATATCGTAGGACTCAGAGAGGGTAGGAGGAGTGGCGAAGAACAAAAGCTGATACTACTACTACTACTAATACTACTTATAATAATAATAATAATAATAATAATAATAATAATAATAATAATAATAATAATAATAATAATAATAATAATAATAATAATAATAATAATAATAATAATAATAATGTATCAAAGAAAATTCTCGATGTTTTTTCCAATAGCTCAGGTTTAACTTTTCAGAAATAGGCTCAGAGTGAGGCATAGGTTATCGCCATACAATACAAGACTCCTCTCTCTCGACTTGCGTCTGTGTGTCGTGTTAGGTCAGCGTGGATCGTGGACCGCCAGTGTCTCCAAGGTGAGGGTTACTCTACGGGGAAAGCAATATGAATTCAGTGAAAAAAAAGGGAAGGGAGAGTAGGGAGATAGATAGATATAAAGGTAGATAAATAGATGGACAAAGAGAGAGAGAGAGAGAGAGAGAGAGAGAGAGAGAGAGAGAGAGAGAGAGAGAGGAATAAAACACGATTTCTATAATGACCTACCCCCCACTGAAAAATATTCCCTCCATTACATCACCCTCAAATTCTTCTATTTCCGGTTCTATTGGCTAATAAGTCATCTCTCTCTCTCTCTCTCTCTCTCTGTTTTTATCCTCTATCCATTACTTTCTTCTATACTTTCTACTTCCCTTTTATCCATCTCTCTTATTTATTTCCATCCTTCATCCCTCTCTCTTTTCTTCCCTTCTTCCCACATTCTTTCACTTCCTCCCTCCCTCTCTTCTTCCTTATCCATATTTTCCTTCCTTTTTTTTAACTTCACTCCCTTTCCTCCGATTACACACTCATCCCTTTTCTCTTTCTTCCTTCCTCCCCTTCCTCACACCATCACACTCCCTCCGCCAAAGCCTCCCTTCCTTTCTTCCTTATTCATTTCCTCCTCCTCTCCTTCTCACCTTCTCACCTCCTTTCCCTTCCCTGTCTTTCCTGCCTCACTTCCTGCCTTCTATACCGCCCTAACATCTCCCCTCTCCTTCCTCTCCCTTCCCTTCCCTGCATGGCCTCCTCCGCGCCGGCTGCCATCCCCACTTATGCCCCCTCACTCCCCAGACGTGTATATCCTTATCTGCGTCCATTAGACTCCCGCTTATCACGAGTTATGATGGCGATTATGCGTGCCTTCAGGTGAGCTACTCGACAGCGGGGACGCCTCGGGCCACGAACTTACTGGGAGTGGTCAGGAGCAGTGTGGCGGCGGTGAGCTCCTTGAAGACTTCGTGCGGGAGGGGAAGGAGGAAGAAGAGGAAGAGGAGAAGGAAGAGGACAAAGAGGAGGAAGGGGAGAAGGAGTAGGAGGAGGAGGAGGAGGAGGAGGGGGAGGAGGAGCATCGTATACATTCATGACTAGAGACGGCTTTATTACATTTATTTCATTTCAACGGCGTAGAAAATCATCTTCAGCGATCACTAGTGCACTACAGGGACAAGTTCTCCACCTGTCTACGTCGGACGTTGGTGTGTTTCACCCTGCTCAGGCGAGGGTTTTTATTTCATGTATTCGCCTTGTACTAAGTCTGCCCTGAGATTACACACGTAAATATATATATATATATATATATATATATATATATATATATATATATATATATATAGATATATATATATATATATATATATATATATATATATATATATATATATATATATATATTTGCGATCTTCTTGCTCTCTTAACTGACTCTTGGTCATCCTCTCTTAGCCGTTTCGGTGAAACTTTCTCTGTTGCGCTAGACATATCGAAAGCCTACAATAGAGACTGGCACAAGTCTTTGCTTTCTAAACTGCCCTCTTTCGGATTATATCCCTCTCTCTGTTCCTTTATCTCCAGTTTCCTTTCCGGCCGTTCTATCTCTGCGGTGGTAGACGGTCACTGTTCTTCCCCTAAACTTATCAACAGTGGTGTTCCACAGGGCTCTGTCCTATCACCCACTCTCTTCCTGTTATTCATCAATGATCTTCTTTCCATAACAAACTGTCCTGTCCACTCATACGCCGACGACTCCACTCTGCATTATTCAACTTCTTTCAATAGAAGACCATCACAACAGGAAGTACACGACTCCAGACTGGAGGCTGCAGAACGCTTAACCTCAGACCTTGCTATCATTTCCGATTGGGGCAGAAAGAACCTTGTGTCCTTCAATGCCTCAAAAACTCAATTTCTCCACCTATCAACTCGACACAATCTTCCAAAAACATATCCACTATTCTTCGACAACACTCAGCTGTCACCGTCTTCAACACTAAACATCCTCGGTCTATCCTTAACTCAAAATCTCAACTGGAAACTTCACATCTCCTCTCTCGCTAAATCAGCTTCCTCGAGGTTGGGCGTTCTGTATCGTCTCCGCCAGTTCTTCTCCCCCGCGCAGTTGCTATCCATATACAGGGGCCTTGTCCGCCCTCGTATGGAGTATGCATCTCACGTGTGGGGGGCTCCACTCACACAACTCTTCTGGACAGAGTGGAGTCTAAGGCTCTTCGTCTCATCAGCTCTCCTCCTCCTACTGATAGTCTTCTACCTCTTAAATTCTGTCGCGATGTTGCCTCTCTTTCTATCTTCTATTGATATTTCCACGCTGACTGCTCTTCTGAACTTGCTAACTGCATGCCTCCCCCCCTCCCGCGTCCCCGCTGCACACGACTTTCTACTCATGCTCATCCCTATACTGTCCAAACCCCTTATGCAAGAGTTAACCAGCATCTTCACTCTTTCATCCCTCACGCTGGTAAACTCTGGAGCAATCTTCCTTCATCTGTATTTCCTCCTGCCTACGACTTGAACTCTTTCATGAGGAGGGTTTTATAGCTGCCTTGTATAGGCCAACCGGCCTCTTGCAGACTCCTTACGTTCTTATGTTCTTATGTTCTTATGTTCTCCTCCCGATATTGACCTCTCTGCCGGCCACCTCTTTTGATTCTTTTTTAGGAGCAGCGAGTAGCGGGCTTTTTTTATATTATTGTTTCCTTTTTTGTGTGTGCCCTTGAGCTGTCTCCTTTGTTATAAAAATAAAAAAATAAAATATATATATATATATATATATATATATATATATATATATATATATATATATATATATATATACATATATATATGCTTTTCAGACAACTTTTATCGTATGGTTACGGATTTTCAGTTGATTGACTGACAGTGTTTACACACACACACACACACACACACACACACACACACACACACACACACACAAACAGACGGGAACACACAAACACACGCATGCATCTCCCCCCCTGCTCCCTCCCCCCTCTCCCACAGAGAGAGAGAGAGAGAGAGAGAGAGAGAGAGAGAGAGAGAGAGAGAGAGAGAGAGAGAGAGAGAGAGAGAGAGAGAGAGAGAGAGAGAGAGAGAGAGAGAGAGAGAGAGAGAGAGAGAGAGAGAGAGAGAGAGAGAGAGAGAGAGAGAGAGAGAGAGAGAAGTATGTCCTTGTCGTTACCCTGAATATTTACTTGCCATCTTGGAATATTAAATCGAGCTGGCGCGTGCACCTCAGGGAAGCGGGAGGGCAGATGGGTGGGAGGGGTGAGGGAGGGACGGGGAGGGCCGGCGGCTGGAGAAAAGACGATGTGGGCGGCTGGAGGACTTAAAGGCAAAGTAAATGAAACTCCTTGAGTGTGGACAGATTATCGGAAGACTGTATATACTTGGTTTTATAGTTCAGAATGGATGACGAGAATAAATGGCGCCACTATCAACACTTGCCTGCGCTATGATGGGGTTGGGCCGACCACCAGACCCAGCCAGATAAGCCTACCGGCGCTACAGGCCAGGACTATATAAATATATAAAATGTATGATGAGCAAATGAGAGACGTAGGAGGATAATAAGCGAAATGGAGAAGGAAGATCCTGGAGTTCATGAATTCTAAAAATTCAATAACGAGCAGGCTTTTCTTGGTGTTTCTGTCTGTTGACGTCATAATCTACCTTAGCATCTTTTTTTCTAGTTTGCTGTAGTTTTGGTTTACTAAAAATAAGCAAATGTAAAATCATCATATAAAAAAAAAACGCAACAGCACCATATTGCTACATGAATTTACAAAGATTGCAGAATAAGTAAAGTGCACATACAAAAGCAGAATGACATTAACCTCAAGTCATGACACATGGTATGGACGATACTGGGTTATGCAGGACACTTTCAGTACAGTCTTGTTAGGTTCAGCATCCCAAATATCGCTCCTGTAAATAGTTCATGACCGCTGTGTGAATATTAATACACGACCCTATGGCGCTTCTTGATTTCATTTAGGAACGAAAGAATAAGGCAGAGAGTGAGAGAGAGAGAGAGAGAGAGAGAGAGAGAGAGAGAGAGAGAGAGAGAGAGAGAGAGAGAGAGAGAGAGAGAGAGAGAGAGAGAGTACAAAGTAGTTAGTGACAAGTGACACAAATGAAACTAATACGTTCGCCGCTCCAGCACGAAACCTACACTAGCCTTTCTTCTTACACACACACACACACACACACACACACACACACACACACACACACACACACACATACACTGTTCCACCTGGCGTTCCCTGTTCCCCGATGTCGACACTGAGCAAGGGATTAGGAGAGATAGTGAGCGGTTGGGAGCAAGGTTTCGAGGACAAACCCAGCAACACCAGCTGGAGGATGTCAGTACTTGATGGAGGCGGCGAACGGTGTATTGAGGGGGGGGGCGAGGAAGAGGAGTGGAAACTGACTGGTCTTGTGTCACCGTATTGATTCACACACACACACACACACACACACACACACACACACACACACACACACACACACACACACACACACACACACACCTAGGCAGACAGCGGAGGTTCGGGAGCAAGGGAATGAAATGCACGTGCTCGGGACAACGCACGCATTAATTTTCGTGGCTCGGCAAACCAGTGTTGAGTTCGCTTCCGTTCACGAGGGTTTCCTATCATTTACGTTCGCATCGTGCCGGTGGATTCCAGTACTTTACAGGCTTCATGGAAGGTCTGTATCCTCCTATCATATCGCCAGTGCGTTAGGTCATGGACTTATTCTTTTAATTCTTAAAATCTCATTTTTTCGTGTACGGGTTACACTGTTACTCCGGTATTGCCATGGTATTATGAATTGTAAACTGAAGGGTATAAGAATATATTGCTAAAGCAGACTTACTTTTCTCTCTATATTCTGTTGTTAAAGATCGCTAAAGGTCTTATGATTAAAGACATGATTGGCATGATTGACAAGACAATATTAATACAGTCAAGCTGAGACAGGCAGAGACTTCAACACTTTCACGAGGGGAGCATCAAGACACCTCGCTAACCAAAATCAATGTAACCATATCTTTGGATTACTTCAAGTGCTCTCGTTGAAGGATATAACTGAGTAGTGTGAGCCTTTAACTTTTCTTTTTTGCCCTTGACCTGCCTCTTGTGCTGTAAAAAATAGTGGCAAATGAACAGAAAGACAGCTCCGCAAGACCCCCTTCACACACACACACACACACACACACACACACACACTCACGAACGCTCATCTCACATTTCCCTCTTCTCGTATAACAGATGACTTCAGTATTCCAATCAACCTGCAGTTGAATGTCATTGGGAGGAGAAAGGAAGAGAGAGGCGGAAGAGGAGGCAGGAGGATTGAGGAAAGTTATTGTGTGTGTGTGTGTGTGTGTGTGTGTGTGTGTGTGTGTGTGTGTGTGTGTGTGTGTGTGTGTGTGTGTTTATACTCCTCTTCCAAAACCCGAGAACTAGAGAAATAAGTCAGTCATTTCAAGCGAAGGGATGCAAGAGTTTTTCTTTTCACGGACAGTCATTCTTCACTGGAACAACCTTCCTACAAAAGTAGTGTCTGCGAAAACGATCAACTCTTGAAAATCAAATCGAGCGTTTCTTTGTTGCATCAGGAGTGTATCGAATGGCTCCGCACTTTCATATAAGGAGTTCTTGAATCTGTTCCGTAGACCATAGATGTGTCAGATGAACTGATTTCATCAAAGCAGGTAGCCTCGCCACAAGACAACTGACTTTATGTTGCCTGATCTTACATGTTTCCCTGTTTTCTCCTCCTTCTCCTCCTCCTCCTCCTCCTCCTCCTCCTCCTCCTCCTCCTCCTCCTCCTCCTCCAAAGTCCGGTTCATCATACCCAAGGTGAAGGTAGTTTTGCTAAATGCTCAACTCAAGAGGCTGCGGGAAGGGCGGGACTACACAAGAGAGGAGAAAGAGGTGGCTCCGGGGCTTCGGCTTTGTCTGGCGGAGTGAGGGAGTGGCACGGGCGGTGGGGGGAGGGGGAGAAGTGGGTCACCTAAGGCTGTCTTTTAAGAGATTGACCTACTAGCAGCAACAGCCGTCGGAAGTAATGCTGGTACTGATGATGATAGTGACTGTGATGATGATAATGATGATAATGATGATGATGATGCTAACAATGATGCTGCTGCTTCTGCTTTTGCTCTTGCTCCTCCTCCTTCTCCACCTACTCCTCCTCTTCCTCCTCCTCCTCCTCCTTCTCCACCTTCAGCTGCTGCTAATGCTCTGATAGCTTTCATCTCCTCCTCCTTCTTCTTCTTTTTCTCCTCCTCCTCCTCCTCCTCCTCCTCCTCCTCCTCCTCCTCCTCCTTCTCTCGTCTTAGTGCATTGTCTTATTCCTTCTGTAGTTTGTTTGATTTATTTTTTTCGTTTTTGTTTTCAATGACTTGTTAATTTCACCGAGGAGGATGCGCTGGGTTGCAAGTGTTGTTTCCTGGCTCGGGTGTATATTTAATGTGCGGCTTTGCATGTTTCTTTATATTTGTTTTATGTATATTTTTACATTAATTTTGATTTGCTCGTCTATCTGTTAGCCTGTCTGCCTGCGTTTGCCATTCTGTCTGTGTTTGTTTACTGTCGGTGTACCTGTCCATCATTTCATTCACCTACCAATTTATCTATTACTTTATATACCTATCTACCTACCTACCTACCTACCTATCTACCTCCCTACCAACCTACCTACCTACCTACCTACCTACTTACCTACCTATTTGAATATCTAACTACCTATCTACAATTGATTACATAAGACTGTGACATTTATTTATCCACTGAGCAAGTTTATTTGACAATTATTCGTAAACAGGCCCATCTACATTGCTAATTCATCTGTATATCCATCTGTCTATCATTATACCACTGCCTGCATACCTTCTAGCCAATTCACTGTGTATGTTATTTATTTAACTATCTTTCCTATATTACCAAAGCTCTTGAGAATTGGAGGTGAACATAGGGAAGGGAGCTCATCATCAGAGAGTCAGCAGTCAAATAATACGTGAAGCATGAAAAAATGGTGCCCTTATTATTTTACAATACGTTTACCATTGATGCTATAGAACATATAGAGAGCTGGATAAAAATTCCATGTCGTATAACTTATGTACAAGAACACTACAAAATTTTTCATCAAGGTAAAAAAAAAAATAGAAAATGGCAACGGTGACCCATTCCCCTCCTTAACGAGCAAGCATTACAGAGCCACACAGACGTTATGGTGAAGGGAAGATAAGTTGAGAAAATTTTTAATACATAGAATTATAAAAAGTTCATCGATGTGTGTGGAAGTCTAGATTCATTATACTATTACAAGGTTGCTACTACTTTTACTGATGATTTTTTTTTTTATGACTAGTTGGCGTTCATTACTATTGCGAACACTTGGTGATCTGTTACTAGTACTATTATTATTACTTTTGAGACTAGTAACCGCAGTACTTAACTGCTTAGAAGGGACTTTTATTGTGGGTTTCAATGAAAATGTCGACACAAAATGAGCAGTACCTCACGGGCATTTGGACTGAAAAGAACATTTTTTTAGCAAAACACCTTTTTCAGCAAAACGGTGATCCACAATATAATCGTGGGCAAGGGGAAGGTGAAAAGAGAATTTCCCTTCAATACTTGATTACGTAAACTCACACACACACACACACACACACACACACACACACACTCTCTCTCTCTCTCTCTCTCTCTCTCTCTCTCTGTTGTACGATATACGTATTAGTCTTCACCTGAATGATCTGGGGCGAAAAAATAAAATTTTCTAGCCAACCGGTCAGACACACACACACACACACACACACACACACACACACACACACACACACACACACACACAGACACACACGCACGCGCGCGCGCGAGGCAAGAAGGAGCATAATTAGAAACATAAGGCTCAAGGCTTTGATCTCCGGCTCAGCAGACTGTGCCAGCCAACCCGACACCCCTTCGAAGAGGAGGAGGAGAAGGAGGAGGAGCCCATCAACCCCCTCACACCACCACTCATGACTATCATCTCCATCCCGCCCATTCCTTATCACCATCCCTCCTATCTTTCATCACCTCATCTCCACCCTCACCGCCACCCACTACCTCCTCTTCCACCCCCTCACTGCCTCCACCCTCAGCCGTCCCCTCTCACCCCCGCCGCCGCCACCCCGACATCAGCACCTTCCCGTGTTGCTACTTACTACTTGTCTTTCCCATTAAACACTTACGGTTGCAGAAACGTTCCGGCTTGTAAGTTCTCTTATTCCTCGTCATATATAATCATTTCTCTTAAGTACTCGTGAGGATAGTGTTTTACCTAAATATATTTTTTCTCAGTCAAAAGTGTTCTTTTGCTACAAATTCTTGCTATTATTATAAGCTCCATTTAATCCCAGAGGTGAAAATGCCGTTACCTTCTAAATTTTCAATCTTTGGAAATAATTTGAATAATATGCTGCTACTTTTGACTGCACTGTTTAATGCATCTGAGGCCAGTCTAATACGGTTGGCTTCTCTGCCCCGTTTCGTGTCACTCCTGATAGACTCCTGCTAAGACAGTGCAGCATAGTGGTGGGTGGTTTTGTTCTTTGTCATAATCTATAGTCACCGTACACTATTGGTACAGAAGCCCAGTCCCCTCCTTCACCTTCTCTTCAAGATAACACTGACTACTAACTCCAACCTCCTTTCGTCCAACCAATCAGCTCATGTAGCTACCGAAGAGGGGACGGGGCTTATGGTTGAGTTTAGTGTACGGTGATATAGTCACCGTACACTAAACTCAACCATAAGCCCCGTCCCCTCTTTGATTTTGAACAGTTGCACTCATCCTGTCTTAATGGATGGTAGAATGCTCCATGTTAATTCCCGTGTGTCTCAGGGAAGCGTCTTACGTCCTTTGCCATTCATTACATACACGAAAGACTTCTTCGGTTAACAAAGAATATTTTTGGGGTATGCAAATGATGCTACGCTCCTATCCATTAATCCTTCTCCTAGTCTGCGTCAGCGCGTCTCTGAATCATTGAACAAAGGTCTATTTGGAATTTCTAGCCGGTGCCAACAGTGAAATATCCAATTATTTCAGTTTTGTCATACCCTCGAACTCCCTCCTCCTCTGTTAAAAATAAAAGAATGAATAGAATGTGTGTGTGTGTGTGTGTGTGTGTGTGTGTGTGTGTGTCAGCGGCGGGGTCACGTTGCAAGCAGTCGCGGGTGAGTACGTGTAAACTTGCCGGTATTTGCATGGCGTGGTGCTCGCGGCTGTGAGAGTTCGAGATAGTGACCAACCCCATTATGACGTGCGGTTATGGCGGCGGCTGGAGGTGGTGATACTGGTGGTGGTTGCGGTGGTGAGGATGATAGTGATAGCGCTGGTTCTGCTCTAAGTTAACCGGCGGCAGATGTGATGGTGGTGGTTGTAGTTCTCTATTATCATATACGTATTTAGTATTTTTCCTACCGTTATGCTTGTCAATTCTGCAGTTTCAGTGGCGTACACCCTTCACTAACTAAATAACAGAGCCAAGGTATTATAAAAAAAATGCACAATATTCGATGTTTAAAGTCATTCCAACAGTAGAGTCCTCCAACCGTCTCTTCCTTAAGGAGCTCGCAGCATGTGTAGGGAGGCTCCTCAAGCGGCAGTACGCCCCCAGAGAGTAAAAGCAAAGTATTATTTTGTATCAAAATAAAATAGGCAAAAAAAAAAAGTTTCGAACCTGGGCAGCCTTTCGGTACATGAAAAGAGGTAATTGCTTCCTCACCCTCACTGACCTTTGAGAGAAGGTTTTTGAAGTGACAGACTTGTTTGGTCTCTCTCTCTCTCTCACACACACACACACACACACACGCGCGCATAACAGACACACATATATATATATATATATATATATATATATATATATATATATATATATATATATATATATATATATATATATATATATATATATATATATATATATGAAACAGCGTAACACATCTCTCTCAAAAGAAAACTCTGCCACAAGTGAGAATCAATGAATGTTATACGAGTGTTTTTTGTGTCTTCTATCGCGTGGATGTAAGTCCCTAAATTACGTATGTCTGCAAGGGGAAACGATAATAGTACGCAATACATTTTTTTCTTTATTTAGGCCATTAATATCCCGCACAGTATTTTCTAAAGTATCAATTTCACGTACTTGATTTGACTTAGATAATGGGCATACGCTGTGGCAGCGCGTGGCCTCGTTGCTCATCTCCGTGACATTGGCCCTTGAGCCTGTGGTGGGAGGGAGCCCATTACCCCCGGGACACAGGGCCAGTATGACATCCGGGTTACCACAATTTACCTTCCCCAGGTTTCCCCAGGTACCCATTTATCGACCAGCCCGAGAGGGAGGATGAACTGCTGGGTGAGCTGCACGCCGACTGCCCGGGCCGGGATTCGAACCCGGGCCAGCGGAGTAGAAGCCAGGCATGCTGACCACTAGACCACGGAGGCATATAAGTTGACTTAATAGACTCAAAAAAGGAGGTAATTAATTCACATGATTTGTAACTGGACCATTTGATGAAGTATTGGATCACTGTTCACCGCATGTGTGTCCTCATGAACAACATATATTTATCTATTCGTTTGTTTCTTGCGTTGTTTTGACCATATGAAACTAAGAAAATATGTTCCTTGGTTCCCTGAAATTCCATGTCAAGGCAATGACGTTCATTTTCTCTTTACATATTATGAATTGCAAACAAATGTTGTCACATTAGCATAAAAACGAACAATAGGTTCAATACTACGTTCATTTAATTACATTATTGATAAGTAACAGATCAGCTTCATTTTAATCCAGTTGGTGCCACAATGAGTTTCTGTAACTTGCCATATCGAGTTCGCTGAAGAAGAACAAACCACGTATAATATCATTCTCTCATATGTGAAGAAAACACCACCTTGCCCCCGACCCTACATCAGCACCACCAGCACTACACACAGCATCACCACTACAACCATTACCACCGACCCTATTGCGTGAATAAGAAAGCAAAAGATCCCCTATTTACACACTCTGTAGCAGCACCAGCAGCACCACCAGCACCACCGTCACCACCATTACCGCCTCCAGCACCACTAGTTTCCCGCTGTTAGGTGTTTTCTCTTAAGGCGCCGGATGCTTAACCTCCAGTATT